>NC_091752.1:62208868-62508868 GCF_043380555.1 Nothobranchius furzeri | reverse complement strand
ATTGGGTCACAGTGACAGGTAGGGCTGTCGCGGTAACCGCAAAAATGAAATATCGCGATATGAAGAAGCCCACCGCGCTGCATCATGCGCCACCGCGATTACTGAACTTGGTTCAACTCAATGATGCATGTTGAGAAGAACGGCTGCACTGGTATCAAAACGAAACGTTACTTCGCTCCTTTGGGAGCACTTTGGTTTTCAGTACGTCAGCTGCTGCGCAGCCAGGGTCCTTGGCCGAGACGGAGCTGCCACCAGCGGCAAAAATAAATAAATAAATGCTCGGAGACCTGCTGAAGTCCCGGACAAGCACTGCTTCTGCAGCCGTCCCGAAGAGAGTTTGAGCCGAGCTGGAGCTCACTCGCTACCTGCAGGAGGAATGCATCCACCCTAAAGAAAACCCCCGTGACACGGTGGAGCAACAACCGGGAGAGATTCCCTTTGCTCGCCAGAGTCGCACGCAAGTACGTGTGCGTTCAACGAGCGCTCCATCTGAGAGGGTTTTCAGTGTTGCTGCAAATGTTGCCACCCCTCTCAGATCCTCTCTCAAACCGTAGTTAACATGCTGGTTTTCCTTGTAGGTAACAAGGACGTGACCGAGCTATAAATCACCGTCATTCGTGTGTGTGAAAGTGAAATGATAGTGCGCCCGCCCCCCGGCGCGCGCGCACCCGGTACATGTAATTTTTTATGCTTGATTTTAAACAACTAAACAAAATGGGGACTTGTTTCTTATTTGTTAGATGCTGCAGCCAAATTTGCATTTAAAAGTTTAACCTTCTCCTGAATTTTGTTGTTTTTAAGTTCAGTCGGACTCCGACTGTCGGAGAAACAAGCGTTACTGCGATTTGTGTTGTTACTGCCCTTTGATCTGCATTCAGTAAAGTGTTATTAAAGAAGGCACGGCAATTTTTAACCTTTTTTAAATGTGTAAACATTATGTTTAGATAGTACTGCAATAAAAAAGGGCTGCAATAATATCGCACACCGCAATATTAAGCCACCCTGAATCACCGCAGGGGGAATTCCTCAACCGCGACAGCCCTAGTGACAGGACACACACACTGTTTACATGCAGCCAATATCCGGGTTATGATGGGGTTAAGGTTTGTATTCGGTCTTCTGAGTTGATCAGAATAACCCGTTTACAAGCATAAATAGAAAACTTGCATAACCTGATTTAAATGCGGACGTTGGGGTAGCGTCAGGACGTGTGGACTACGTCCAGATGCAATATGCGTCATTTCCGGTTCTTCTTGTTCCGATATCCGTGAAAACAACATGTTTACCAGTTCGGAAGAGATAGCGACGCGTTTGTTTGCGCTTTAGTTTCCTCGTCACTCCGAAAGTGTGGTGCTGTGCTGCGACTCGCCATGCTGCTCCCAACTTGTTGTTTACTTCCGGTGTTCTGGCGCATACAAGACGTCTCGCTACTCTAAAGACCAAGATTCCTTGCGAACAGAGCATGCGCAGAACACACGCTTTGATGGGGATATCCCGGTATGCGTTTACACGACCAAACATTCGGGTTAGAAAAGGGTTACCCCAGGTGTAGTAACCGGGTTTTTAAAAACCCGGTTATGAGCATATCCGGGTTTTTGGCTGTGTTTACATGGACCTGCAGAACTGGGTTATTGTAAATATTCGGGTTTTAAAAGGGTTACTGGCTGCATGTAAACACACTCACTTAGAAGCATGACATTCTGTCTCAATCTGTCCCCCTGCTGATATTCTGCATTCCATATTCTGCGCTTCAGGCTGTGTGTGTGTGTGTGTATGTCTGTGTGTGTGTCTGTGTGTGTGTGTGTGTGTGGGGGGGGGGGGGGGGGCTTGTTCTGTGTGAAAACGAAGCAGTACAAGTGATAATGCTGCAGGATTTCATAATTGTATCCTTAGCAGCAGCAGCACTGCAGGTGCTCTCCATGTCCAAAATGTGAGTAAGCCAGGTCCTTAGTCAGCTTAAAGCTGCACACATTTTTCTGCTAAGTTCTCTTTCTTAACATTCGTTTCGATGTCTCACTATGGGATACGCCCCTCCGCGGATTCCTCAGAAGCACTTATCTCAATACGCCAATCCTGATTGGCCAGTGACCGTGACGTACGCGTCCCCCTGCTACTATAAGTAGCAAGCGTCCCCACGCACGCACTATTCAATCACCTCTTCTCGCTTCGGTGGTCGCTTATCTCTGAGGTAAGTTAGCTCAACTGTTCACAGACGGAGCCTTCTAATATTCTCTCCGTCGCCGAACGTTAACTTACCGTCCTTCTGTCCTGACCTTCACCATAGGCTCGGGGCATAACGAGCAGCTTCACACTCCAGTGCATCTGTTCGTTCTATGCTAACACACCAGTTAGCCAACATGGAAGCCGCTCCTCCCACCAGAGGAGTCGACGGTGCAGGAGCTCGCCTCTGTACCTGTGGGAACAAAATCTCAAGCAAAGACCCGCACAGGGTCTGCTCGAGCTGCCTCGGGCTGGAACACGCCCAGCTGGCATTGGAAGTCCCCGGGTCATGTGAGAGCTGCGCTTGCTTCACCCTGAAGAGCCTTCGCCGGCGGCTAGCGCGCCAAGCTAGCCTGTCGGGGAAGGACCCTTGCCTGCCGGCCCCTGGGCCACCGCCTGGGGACGCCAGCGAACATGTCCTCCCGGAGCCGGAACCGTGTGCCGAACTCAGCTGGGGCTCACAGCTCGAACTGGCCGGTCCGAGCCTCCCCGCCGAGGATGTGTTGGAGTTGGACTACGGAGACGACGAGGACACCTCGGAACTCCTCATTTCAGAGGAGGACGAGGAGGACGACGTCTTTCTCCCCATCGCTCAGGCCTCCATGCCTAGCTTTCCGTCCTCTCCCAGGGATGGAGCGGTTTCTCCAGCCGCCCACCTGGACATGCAGTCAGTCTGCCGACGCGCTGCGACCAGGCTCAACATCCCTTGGCCCACCGTGGTCACTGAGGCTGTCAGATCCCGCTACAAGGGAAAGAAGCTGCCTCAGGCCACGAGGGTGGCAAAGCCCCTCCTCCCCGCCTTCCCGGAGCTACTCCAAGAAGTGGGGTCCTCCTGGGACAAACACCCGTTCAGCTCCAGGTCTCCTGTCCAAGGAGCCTCCTCGCTGGACTTCGAAGGGATGGAGACGGCTGGCATGCTTCGCATGCCGCCGATGGAACCGCTGGTTGCAGCCCACCTGCACCCACGGCTCTCGGCGACTTCCTCCAGGCCTCCCGCTCTCCCTGCGAAGGCGGACCGCTTCCAGTCGGCGCTGAACGAGAGGGCGTACAAGGCTGCCGCCATCTCGGTCCGAGCTTTGAATGTCTCCTCCATGCTCTCGGCGTACCAAGCCGAGCTCTGTGAGGACATGAATACGAAGCCGGACCCGGAGGTGCGGGAGGAAATCACCGTACTGACCGACATCTGCCTGCGTGTGCAGCGCTGCGCGGTCCATGCTACGGCTAAAGCTATGGGCATGATGGTGCTTCAAGAACGTGCACGATGGCTGAACCTCACCAACCTCTCTGAGAGAGAGAAGGAGGACATTTTGGACATGCCAATCGTGCCTGAAGGCATTTTCGGCTCTGCCCTGGCATCAATGCAGCAACGGTGTGCGGCTAAAAAGAAAGAGGATGAAGCCCTTCATCTCTGCCTTCCCCGTAAACCCTCACAGGCGCTGCCGGCTCGGCCGAACCTGCCTCAGGCAGCTGCCCGAGCCCAGCCTCAGTTCCGGATCCCAAAGCGCCCGAAGCCTCAAGCTGTCCAACCAGCTCCTTCGGGCTCAGAGCCTCGACCAGTTTGGCCTCAGGGATCCGGCAACCAAGCTGCTCCGCCACCGGGACAATCCACCAGACACGGCGGTCAGCAGGTGAGGAGGAAGAAGTGGGCAGCCTGTCGGAGTTCTTCCCTCCCGACGCTGCAGCTGGCGATTCCCCGTTCGCCAGCTCCTCCTGTTGGATGTTGCCATGGTGCTTTCTCCCCCCCCTCACGGAACCCCTCCGGCAGAGTTCCCGAGCGGTCCAGGGTGGGGCCAGGACGTGCAGCCGGCGGTGCCGGCTCAAAGCACACGTCACAAGCACTCACATTGTTTTTCACAAACATGTCACGCTCAAGGAGCATTAAAAGGTTCGCTGTCGCATCCAGACAAGATGTCAAGGGCGCAGCAAAAATCAGTATAAATGTCACCCATGAGCGGTTCCAGGCGGGGGCGGCGCCACGGGTCGTCCCCGTAAGCCTGGGCCGTCAAAGCACAAAGCCCCCGCACATGCGCAGTGGCTGCCACGAGCACCGCTGCCCCACAACCTCTGGAGGGAGCTGGTGCTCCGTGTGTCACGGCTGTGTCACCGCTCTCCACTCACAGGGAGGAATGGACAGCGGTTTCTGCTTCACGTTGGGTGCTGAGAACAATTTCGAGGGGTTACAGGCTCCAATTCGCTTCTGTTCCTCCTCGATTCTCCGGCGTAGTGTTCTCCCACGCCCAGGGGTCGTCAGCTCACATCCTTCAGGGAGAAATCTCCTCCCTGCTGGAGAAGGGAGCGATATGCATTGTGCCTCCCGATCGGTCTCAGAGCGGTTTCGACTCCAGGTACTTCCTGGTCCCGAAACGGGGAGGGACCGGGATTCGCCCGATCCTGGATCTGAGGGCCCTGAACCGATGCCTCAGAAAGTACAGATTCAAAATGCTCACGCTCTCATCCCTTTTGCGTCTGATTCACCAGAGCAACTGGCTCACCTCAATCGACCTGAGGGACGCATACTTTCATGTTCCCGTGTACCCTCCACACAGGACATTTCTGAGGTTTGCCTTTCAGGGAGTGTGTTACGAATACACCGTGCTCCCATTCGGCCTCTCGCTGAGCCCGAGGGTGTTTGTCAGGTGTACGGAGGCGGCGATCGCCCCTCTGAGAGGGAGGGGCATTCGGCTGGCCACGTATTTAGACGACTGGCTCCTGCTGGCACGGTCCAGAGAGGAAACAGCGTCAAACACGCTGGTTGTGATCCCTCCCTTGTGTGGTCTGGGTTTCAGAATAAACTGGCAGAAAAGCGCTTTCCTCCCCTCCCAGAAAATAACCTTTCTAGGTCTGAATCTGGACTCAGGTGCGTTCACGGCCCGTCTCTCGGCACCGCGCGTGAACGCGCTCTCGTTCTGCCTGGCGCGCTTCCGCCTACACAGTTCGGTGCGGTTTGCGTTATGCCTCAGGCTTTTGGGTCTCATGGCGTCGGCTATTTCAGTGGTACCACTCGGCCGTCTACACATGAGAGATTCTCAACGCTGGGTGGCTTCTCTGGGTCTCTCTCCAGTACGCCACAGAGCGCGCAGGGTGACGGTCTCTGCAGCGTGCGTCACGGCGCTCCGCTGTTGGCGTCACCCTTCCCTCTTGGCACAGGGGGTGCCTTTGGGGTTGGTTCTCGTGAGGAAAGTGGTCACGACAGATGCGAGCCTGTCAGGTTGGGGGGGGGCTCCTGGAGGGTCGCTCTGTCAGGGGTGTGTGGAGCAGAGAGCTCTGGGGGACACACATAAATTATCTGGAACTCCTCACGGTCTTTCTAGCCCTGAGGCGCTTCCTGCCTTTTCTCTCCGGCCATCATGTCCTAGTGAGAACAGACAACACCTTGACTGTGGCTTATATAAACCACCAGGGGGGGCTGCGCTCCGTGCGGTTACACACGCTGGCACGCAGACTGATCCTATGGTGCAGCAGGCATCTCCTCTCAATCAGAGCCACCCATGTCCCGGGTGTTCTGAATCGGGGGGCGTATCTGTTGTCCAGAGGGACACCCCTGTACGGGGATTGGAGCCTGCATCTAGCAGTGTTGGAACAGATTTGGATCCGGTTCGGCACAGCCGTAGTGGATCTTTTTGCCTCCAAGGAGAATGCTCACTGTCCTCTGCGCGACCGAGACGCTCCACTCGGCGTGGACGCGCTGGCGCACGACTGGCCACGGGGACTGCTTTACGCTTTTCCCCCAGTGGCCCTGATACCACCCACCTTGCTGAGGGTACGAACCCAGCTCCACACTCTCATTCTGGTGGCCCCATACTGGCCAGCTATGCATTGGGTGGTGGACATTTTCCAACTCCTGGAGGGCCAACCTTGGAAACTTCCGCTTCGCAGGGACCTGGTGTCCCAAGCGGGAGGCTCGATCTTCCACCTTCATCCAGAACGGCTGGCCCTGTGGGCCTGGCCCCTGAGGGGTGCGGGCTAGTGTCAGCAGAGCTGCCCCAGGCGGTCATTCGAACCATTCAGAATGCTAGGGCCCCCTCCACTAGGTCCCTATATGACTGTAAATGGAGGGTGTTTGAAGCCTGGTGTCAGGGCAGGGAGGTCTCACCCTTCCAATGCCCGGTGAACGTCATTCTGTCTTTCCTGCAAGACTTGTTGGATGGGAAGAAGGCTTTCTCCACCATTAAAGTGTACCTAGCAGCCATTTCCTCCCGACACTTGGGTTTTGGGAAGAAGCTGGCAGGTCAACACCCCCTGGTGTGTAGCTTCATGAGGGGCGCGCGCAGGCTTCTCCCTGTGTCTCGACCCCTGGTGCCCTCATGGGATCTGTCCTTGGTGCTGTCGGCCCTCTCCGGGCCTCCATTTGAACCTATGGACGGCCTGGACCTTAAGATCCTGTCTCTTAAGGTGGTGCTACTCCTGGCTTTGGTATCTGCAAAGCGAGTTAGTGACTTACAGGCTCTCTCTGTGCACCCATCCTGCACCCAGTTTGCACCCGGTGACATGAAGGTGTCCCTGAAGCCCAACCCTGCCTTTGTGCCTAAGGTGGTGGGCTCCTTTTCTCCTATTATCCTCACAGCTTTCTACCCGCCACCCTTCTCCTCTCCTGAGGAGGAGCGGTGGCACAAGCTGTGTCCGATTCGCGCGCTCAAGGAGTATGTGAATCGGACGGAGAACCTTCGCAGGGGGGACCAGCTTTTTGTGTCATGGGGTGGGCCTCGTAAGGGGAAACCCGTCACAAAGCAGAGGCTTTCCCACTGGATTGTGGAGGCTATTTCTATGGCTTACTCCTGTCAGGGCATTCAGGCTCCTGTTGGGCTCAGGGCCCATTCTACTAGGGGCCTGTCTGCTTCTTGGGCCCTTTTTCGGGGGCTGTCAATCCAGGAGATTTGTGCTGCAGCAAGTTGGGCTTCTCCACTTGCATTTGCACGCTTCTATAAGCTTGATGTTTCGGTCCCTGCAATGACTCACACGATTCTGAGTGTGGGGTCTTTGGCGGGCCAAGACGTATCCCTGTAGGTTGGTGATCGCTGGATAAGCTGTCTGGCAATACGGGAGTCTCCATATCCCATAGTGAGACATCGAAACGAATGTTAAGAAAGAGAACTTTAGGTTACTGTCGTAACCCCGGTTCTCTGAGTAACATGAGTGAGATGTCTCACCAGACAACCCTTCTTGCTGGGCGAAGCGAGAAGAGGTGTTTATCTTGAATAGTGCGTGCGTGGGGACGCTTGCTACTTATAGTAGCAGGGGGACGCGTACGTCACGGTCACTGGCCAATCAGGATTGGCGTATTGAGATAAGTGCTTCTGAGGAATCCGCGGAGGGGCGTATCCCATAGTGAGACATCTCACTCATGTTACTCAGAGAACCGGGGTTACGACAGTAACCTAAAGTTTTGTTTCATAAATCCCAAAGTTTGCATGGAAAGTTGCTTACGCAGTTTTCCGACCCCGTTTTGTGCGTAAGCAAGCTTGATAAATGAGGTCCCAGTTCATTAAGCCAATCAGAAAAAAGTTTCCTATATAAGGAACCCAGCAGGTTGCATCGATTCACTGACTAGTGTCAGTCTTTACAACAATCCTCATACTGCGCAAGCATGCAGTAACAGTGGAGAGGAAAACTCCCTTTTAACAGGAAGAAACCTCAAGAGGATCCTGGCTCAGTATAAGCAGCCATCCACCACGACTCACTGGGGATGGAGACAGAGCAGATACACACACACACGCACGCATGCACGCACACACACACACACACCAAGTCTGTGGTTACATTGTGATTTCTTAGTAAATACTCTATTTGGTGAGAGATAAAGTTTATTGTATTTATCCCAGTGAATCTATAATTAAACAGGTAAACTAGTAGTAGCACATTTAATGTAAAAGAGAGTAAATTGTTATCAGGAGAGGGAAAATGTCTAAGTGGTTAGCAGCAGTGTGCTAGCCGATGGTCCCCACCATGAGGCCACCACAGCTCAGCAGAACACCATTGTAGCTTCTTCTGGGGAGAAAAACAGTTAAGAGAAAAAATAAAGTTAACAGCTGAAATGGCAGGAAATAATACAGTTAAAGAGCAAATTGTAGAAGAAAGTAGTTGAGTGTGGAAAGTGGGCAGTATGTCCTCCAGCAGTCTAAGCCTATAGCAGCATAACTACAGCGATAACCTTTGGATCAATGCACTTGTTAATAACATAAAAACAGGACTTGAATCATGCATGTTGTCTTCTTCATCTCTAGTACTCTGTGTCCAAAACACAACATGGTGTCCTCTGTAACGTGATTTACGGGTTTCTCTGTTTATCAACAGAAGCGACATGATGGTTCCACATGGATACAGGACTGGTGCAACAAAAACAAAGAACTTTTGAATCACAGTTGTCGTTAAGTGTGTGTGTGTGTGTGTGTGTGTGTGTGTGTGTGTGTGTGTGTGTGTGATTTTACTTTTTTAAGCATTTTAGTATTTATCATCCACAGAGCATAGCAAATTTTGTTGTACAAGTTGTAACGACAATAAAGGTGAATTTGATTTTACCAACAAAAAATAAGACCTGTCACATTCAAATATGTCTATGCTTTATTTTTGTGTTTTACTTTGTTTTATGAATATAAGAAAATAAGAATGATGTACACATGCTAATAAAAAAATAAGTAGAAAATATTTGTTTTGATACACTCCTTCGTTATCTGAATTTTGCTAAGTATTATTGGGATTCGTGGTAATGGTTTTTGTATTTCAAATGATAAAATTATAGTACCATTACATTTTTCTATATCTATTTGTGTTTGTAATAACTTATATTAATCTGAAAATGTTTTAGTTTTTTTATTTTTAATATGTATTCGAATTTTCCTAACAATACGTATTTATTGCACTCTGGTTTCATTATTTATTTTTAAGTATCCAAGTAAAATGTGTACAAGTTTTGCCTAAACCGATTATGTCACCGACGTCAACTGGATTTTTCTGATCACGCTTTTATTTTGAAGGACAATCCGGTGTATTTCCGCTGTTTGGCGACCATTTAATCCTTTACTACAGTGTTTCGTGTCCGCGGCTTCCTGTTTATTGTCACTGCTGGCCGGTGAATTTCACGGTTAACGACGGTTAACTGAACGTATTACCGACCCTCCAGCGCGCAGAACCTCGGTGAGTTTCCTAATCCCGCCTCGTTAGCGGCCCTCCGCTTTATTTTGATAGTTACTGGTGCGGGGACAGAGGCTCGTTCTGCTTCCTCATCTCTGGCTGCCAGCCGGGCCGATCCCCGGAACTCCTGCAACAAAAAGTCTATTTTACAACTCAGCCCCGTACGACCCAGAAACAGATCTTCCAGACCAAGATGGGGACTTTTTTCGAAAGAGGTCGATGTTTAAATAATTTCGGCGTTCAAACATTAGATTTTAAATTTGTGTATGAAGCAGAACTTGGCCGTTAGTGACGGATGCCCGGCTGGCAGCCGCCCTCTGCGGGTTCTGGCTGAGATACCGTGTTCATATTGATCATTAACCTAACGATGGCTGGTGGGACCGGGTGTTTTCATCTGCGCCAAAACAAAACCGAGACTTCGTGTGTCGGGTTCTGGGCGGGCCTGAACATATCAGACTGGTGAACGGAGTTGTCAAAGCTGAGCATCCGGCGGGTTTTAGTTGACGGCTCAAAACGTCTAGGGTCACGTGACCATGCGAAGAAAGGGTCACCCGCATCCATCACTTGCATGACGTGGAGTTGACTGCCAGTTATGTAAAGCTACGCGGGCTCGGTTCTTTGAAGGGGTCCCAGAGAGCTCATCCGGCCCGGTCAGCACCTCCAGGGTCCCCCAGGTTCTGGTTTAGTCGCGTTAGTGGGTCTCTGGCCCCTCTAGGTGAGCTGGGCCACACCTGCAGCTAGAGGTGAATCACAGCTGCTGAACTAGTTCCAGATGTTAGGACCATTCTAGATCACACGAACCAGACCAGTGAAACCAGTCGTAGCACCACAGTTCTACTGGTTTAGTCAGGGTTGAGTTTTCACCAGTTTGCTGTCAGTAATCAATAAACACATAAATAATGTAATCGTTTACAAAGCACGAGGAATTTTAAAGCACCAGGGATGTCGTTATCACTGCGGGCTTAATCCGATCATTTAAGAGTAAATATTTATCATTAAGCCTCAGTTTCATATTTGTGTGATGTTGCTTTTTGTTTTTTCACCTGTTGACTATGGCCCGTTCATTACATTATAAACAAGTAAATAGATATTAAAGAATATTGCTGCTGGTAAAATCACTTGAATAGTGAAGATCTTTCATGGAAGTAAAAACAAAGAGTCGGAGTACCTGGCCCGGAGGGTTGCCGGGGTCCCACCCTGGAGCCAGGCCTGGGGTTGGGGCCCGTGAGCGAGCGCCTGGTGGCCGGGCTTTCACCCATGGGGCCCGGCTGGGCCCAGCCCAAACCAGATACATGGGCTCATCCAACTGTGGACCCACCACCCACAGGAGGAACAGGAAGGGTCCGGTGCAGTGTGGATTGGGTGGCAGACCGAGGCGGGAGCCTTGGCGGTCCGATCCCCGGACAAGGAAACTGGTTATTGGGTCATGGAATGTCACCTCGCTGGCGGGGAAGGAGCAGGAACTTGTGGCAGAGGTTGAGCGGTACCGGACTCACCTCGACACATAGCATTGGCTCTGGAACCCAAGTCCTTGAGAGGGGTTGGACACTCTCCTTTGCTGGAGTTGCTCCAGGTGAGAGGCAGAGGGCTGGGGTTGGCTTTTTGTTAGCCCCAAGACTCTCTGCCTGTGTGTTGGGGTTTACCCCAGGGGACGAGAGGGTAGCTTCCCTGCGCCTTCGGGTCGGGGAACGGGTCCAGACTGTTGTTTGTGCTAATGTGCCAAATATCAGTTCAGATTACCCACCCTTTTTGGAGTCCCTGGGACGAGTGCTAGATAGTGCTCCATCAGGGTACTCCATTGTCCTGCTGGGGGACTTCAATGCTCACGTGGGCAATGACAGCATGACCTGGAGGGGTGTGATTGGGAGGAACGGCCCCTCCTGATCTGAGCTCGAGTAGTGTTTCGTTATTGGACTTCAATGCAAGCCGCAGTTTGGCCATAACGAACACCATGTTCGAACATAAGGATGCCCATCGGTACAATTGGTACCAGGGCAGCCTAGGTCGCTGGTCGATGATAGACTTTGTAGTCGTATCATCTGACCTGCGGCCGTATATTTTGGACACCCGAGTGAAGAGAGGAGCGGAGCTGTCAACTGATCACCACCTGGTGGTGAGTTGGATCAGATGGCCGGGGAAGATGCCGCGTAGACCTGGCAGACCCAAATGCATAGTGAGGGTCTGCCAGGTCATTTGGGTCTGCCAGGTCTTGAACTCCCACCTCCGGCAGAGCTTTGACCGCGTCCCAAGAGCAGTGGGGGACATCGACTCCGAGTGGGCCTTGTTCCACTTTGCGATTGTTGAGGCGGCTGTTGCTAGCTGTGGTCGCAAGGTGGCCGGTGCAAGTCGTGGTGGCAACCCCCGTACCCGATGGTGGACACCAGAGGTTCAGGGAGCTGTTAGGCTGAAGAAGGAGGCCTACAGGGTGTGGCTGGTCTGTGGGTCTCCGGAGGCAGCAGATGGGTACCGGATAGCCAAGCGGGGTGCAGCAGTGGCAGTTGCTGAGGCAAAATCTCGGGCGTGGGAGGAGTTTGGTGAGGCCATGGAGAAAGACTATCGATCGGCTCCAAAGAGGTTCTGGCAAACTGTTCGGCGCCTCAGGAGAGGGAGGCAGCAACTCGCTCACACTGTTTACAGTGGGGATATGGAGCTGCTGACGCCAACTGGGGCTATAGTCGGGCAGTGGAAGGAATACTTTGAGGAGCTCCTCAATCCCACGTACGCGCATTCCGAGGAGGAGCCAGAGCCTGGAGTCCTGGGATGGACTGTCCAATCTCTGGAGCAGAAGTTGCTGAGGTAGTCAAACAACTACACAGCGGCGGAGCCCCAGGGGTGCATGAGATTCGTCCTGGGTATCTCAAGGCTATGGATGTGGTAGGGCTCTCGTGGTTGACCCGTCTCTGCAAAATTGCATGGTCATCGGGGGCAGTTCCTGTGGAGTGGCAGACTGGGGTGGTGGTCCCCATCTTTAAGAAGGGTGACCGGGGGTTGTGTTCCAACTATAGGGGGATCACACACCTCAGCCTCCCTAGAAAGGTCTACTCCAAGGTACTGGAGAGGAGGGTCCGATCGATTTTTTTAATCTCAGATTGAGGAGGAGCAATGTGGTTTTCATCCTGGCCATGGAACTGTGGACCAGCTCTATACCCTTGCAAGGGTGATGGAGGGGGCATGGGAGTTTGCCCAACCAATCCACATGTGTTTTGTGGATTTGGAGAAGGCTTATGACCGTGTCCCCAGGGGCACCCTGTGGGGAACGCTCCAGGAGTATGGGGTGGGTGGCCTTTTGTTAAGGGCCATTCAGTCCCTTTACTATAGGAGCGTGAGTTTGGTCCGCATAGCCGGTAGAAAGTCGGACCTGTTACCGGTGAGGGTTGGACTCCGCCAGGGCTGCCCTTTGTCACCGATTCTGTTCATTACCTTTATGGACAGAATTTCTAGGCGCAGCCGTGGTGTGGAGTGTGTCGAGTTTGGTGGCAGGAGAATCTCGTCTCTGCTTTTTTCGGATGATGTGGTCCTCCTAGCTTCATCCAGCTCTGACCTTCAGCTCTTGCTGGGTAGGTTCGCGGCCGAGTGCGAAGCGGCTGGGATGAGGATCAGCACCTCCAAATCTGAGACCATGGCTCTCGACCGGGAAAGGGTGGCTTGCCATTTCCGGGTCGGGAGAGAGGTCCCACCTCAAGTGGAGGCATTTAAGTATCTGGGGGTCTTGTTCACGAGTGAGGGTAGGAGGGATCGGAAGATCAACAGGCAGATTGGTTCGGCGTCTGCAGTGATGCGGACGCTTAGTCAAACTATCGTGGTGAAGAGGGAGCTGAGCCAGAAAGCCAGGCTCTCGATTTACCGGTCAATCTAAGTCCCAGTCCTCACCTATGGTCATGAGCTTTGGGTAATGACCGAAAGAACAAGATCGCGGATACAAGCGGCCGAAATGAGTGTCCTCCGTAGGGTGGCCGGGCTCAGCCTTAGAGATAGGGTGAGGAGCTCGGACATTCGGGAGGGACTCGGAGTAGAACCGCTGCTCCTCCGGATCGAAAGGAGCCAGTTGAGGTGGTTTGGGCATCTGGTCAGGATGCCTCCTGGACGCCTCCCTGGGGAGGTGTTTCGGGCATTTCCTGCCGGCAGGAGGCCCCCGGGTCGACCCAGGACACGTTGGAGAGGTTACATCTCCAATCTGGTCCGGGAACGCCTTGGGGTCCTGCCGGAGGAACTGGTGGAGGTGGCTGGGGAGAGGACGGTCTGGAGCTCCCTAGTTGGGATGCTGCCCCCGCGACCAGGACCCGGATAATCGGAGGAAGACGATGACGACGTTTAAGTGCCATATGAATTCATAGTCTAATAAACTATATCACACAGTCCTACCAGCAGGTAGAAGAGCGGTCAACGTTCATAAATGGTGTTATGAGTGGTGACCTGCTTTAATCTGTGATTAAAACACAACCAGCTGCAGAAAGACCAGCGCCAGGGAGCTCATGCTGCTACTGTTAATGCTGAAACAGATGGTTTAGTCCTAAACTATTCAGAGTAAAAGTGAAACCAACTTAGAGACTTTAAACATGACACCTGGAAGGTTTTCATAGGTTAAGACTGGATCAAGACTTTTCTATAAACACATGGACTCTGTTTTCATTGTTAGGATTACCTTTCACCTCAAATCAATAACGCAATTCATCAGTGTGCAAAATGACACGAAACAACTCAAATCTACTGTAGATTTTTTTTAAAAGAGTTCTTGAGCCATTTATCCAATCCGATTTAGACCAAAGTGAGAAATCTTACTGGTCAGCTGTTCTTTTTTTCTCAGTGGTCAAATGTATTCATACTATCTGTGCTTTTATTGCAGCAGTTCACCTAAGCACTTCCTGTTAGCCATTTGCTTAGCACCACAACGCTATAAAAGTATTGATTTCAAATGAATCCCTGTTTTTTTATATTTGTTCTGTTAGGAGCTGTAAAATCAAGGCTCCTTTACACCTCCTGCAACATTCGTGTTTCAATGGTAACACCTAGGCTCAGAGATTTGTTTGTTATTAAAACTACAAGATGGAGGTGTTCTCCATTTGGATGTTGGACCAGTCTTTTTAATAACAGAAGCATCAGTTTTATCTCCAAAGTGTTTAATGTTAAAATGGCATCAATACACATTTTCCTCGATTTAATCATAGTTCTGAAATGACTGGGCAGGGCTCCATCCTCCTCCTGGTCTGAGTCTGCATTTCCTCTAGGTGCCATTCTTGGTTCAGATCTGTTCTAAAGCTGTAGTTCCACAAACCTCCGTCTTTGGTCTAATCTGATCAGAGGCAGGAGTTCTGTCTTTAGTCCTGATCTCATATGAGGCTAGAGTTCCACAGGGCTCTGTTTCTGGTCCCAGTCCAGTCCGAGCTCAGCTTTTACTTCTTATGTGATCTGAGGCTAGAGGTCCTAATCCCAATGTGATCTCAGTCTGGAGACTCTGGACAGACTCACTATATTATTATTTTCATTTGAAAGACTTTACATTGATTTCCTGGATGTCCAATAGAGGATTGCGATCAGTTTTGGATTTTAAAGTGAATCAATCAGTAAGAACTGTAAAAAAACTTGTGTTGAATCAGAATGCAGAGCTAAGCAACACCTAATGTTGGTCAATTGCTGGTCATTGATTATTTGTTTTGGGGAAAGATGGCATTTAGATTCGTGTTGGTGGCATAGTTGCTTTTCTTTTATCTTGTTAATAATCTGTCCCTCCTTTTCTTCAGGTGCTTCGCTTGCTCCTGGGCCTGGGTACAGCTGGGCACACCTTGTCAAGATGGAGGACTCTGAGACAGAGCTGATGGTGTCTGAGTCAGATGCTTTGGGAGCAGATTTCATCACTGTGGAGCTTGACACTCAGCCCATTGAGTACGTGGTGAAGTGGGCTGAGGTGGGCTCCAAGTTCACCATCTCGTGTGTGAAGAAGGACTCTGATGACTCAGCAGACCTGACGGCTGACCAACTAAAGATCGAGACAGATGAGGCCTTCTTTGCTCCCTATGAGGAGGTGTACCCATGTGAAGTGACGGAGCAGAGCGTGGAGATAAAGACAGACTCTGATGAGGAGGATGTTGAGGAGGACCAGGAGGACCTAGTGGAGGCAGGCAGCAGCCAGCTGGATGGTGAGGTTGACTCTGATGAGGACGACTATGAGCCGGATGAGCGTCAGTTTCGCTGCACTTACTGTGGGAAGTGTTACAGCCACGCCTCCAGCCTGTACCGCCACCAGCAGACGCACACCGGGAAAGCTGGAGCGGCACCGCTTGCCAAGAGGACCCTGGAGCCCACACATCAGGAAGCGCCATACACCTGTCCCCACTGTGGCATGAGCTTCAAAGGCAGTAGGTGGGTACACTGAACTTTCACCTCCAGAACCTGCTTTGAGTCTTTTAATGGGCTCAGTTTCTAACAGTGTTTTCACTTCCATAAATAATTTGTTCGCTGCCAGCCCTTTCATGGTCTGTAAAGCCCTTCGCTGCCAACGTTTTTCAGCGTTTTTAACTGTTAGGATGATGTCGACGCCAAAACAACCAAAACAAAGCAGAGACTCCCCTCTTACATCAGGAAGAATCCGCGCGTTTTGAGCTTTATCCGTTCTTTCATAATCTGTTGTTGAATTGTGATCGACAGAAGCTTTTCCGGTTCGCGCCTGACCTTTTTTACAGCAGCGGCCCAAAACGATCTCCTAACACATGGATTTTCTGCTTCCTGATCACGTGACGTGTAACGTATGCAGATGAAGATTGGCTTTAGAGCTGAGATGTTTGTTCTCACGGTGCGGGGGCTCGTTCCGATGTCCACACAGTAAAAAAAAAATGCAAATGACGAGTAGTCGTCATTGGCAGTGAATGAGTTCATGTCGTAATGTAGTTTTGTATGTGCTTCGGTTTCTGCGCCACTACAAACAGGTGAGAAGGTTCAGCCTGCTGACTGCTCTGCTTGTCTGGGGTGGGGGATACCATAAGACTGAGTGCTTTGATATGGAGCTAGCTGATAACACACTCTAACCCCACCCAGCTGTTGATCACAGCTGATAAATCTAGTTATCTGCCCAAATATCACCTAGCTAAAAGCTATAGGTACTGATGTGTGTGTTCCTCTGTATTCCTGAAGGCAACACAAACCTGGCTACAGGAGGTCTATGTTCTGGCTACACTATGTTCATGTTCAGCATGCTTGTGAAACTCAGAGTGACCAGTTGTATTTCAAAAACGATACGTTTTATACGGTTTCTACGGTAACTAGAACTTTAAAGAGCAAGTCACCCCCAAATCAACAATTTTTTTCTGATAAACTATATAAATGTGTGTCTAATCGTGCTGCAGACACGTGTAGTCAATAGTTTCGCACTTTAGTGCATTTTAGTTAAAATTTAAATTTTCTGCCTGAAACTGTCAGTGTTGTGCCGTTGTCAGGTAAAAACTCTTCACTGCATTTGAATTCTGCCACCGCTATTGGCTAAGGGGTATGCTATGATGTAAACTGGTACATTATGATGTCACAATGTCGTGAGTGTGTGTATTTGTTAGTGGCTCCACCCTCTCGGTCTGCTAGGCAACAGCATTTGTTGCATTTTTCAAACATGAAGTGGGAGTGAAGAACGCCTCTTGTAAGGGGTGACTTGCTCTTTAAGATGTGAGTTGGCTTTAGTTCAGTTCAGATAAGGGTTGGTCAACATCTCAATATTTTAAATAAATCAGTATAATTTCAAACAAGATGACTCTGCAAAGTTTATATCGAGTTTATAGCTTGTTCCATCTCTTAAGTGGTCGTGACATATATTCTCATTCATGTGCTCGATCAGGAAACTTGTGGATAAATGTTCTGCTCTAAACTTTACATTTCGCTTAGTGGTTCTTAATTATTTGAGGGCGTTTGTTTGTATTTCGGCCAGCCATTTCACTGTGGCTGCCGACCAGAGTTCTGTTTATCCTGTAAAGGCGGACCAAACCCCCCCACGTAGTCAGGAAACGGATATGGATAGAGATTCTGTGCAGAGTATGTGAAAACCTGTCAAAGTGTCTGAAATGTGATGTCCCAACTAGGGTTGCAAGGAACAACCAGTTTGACTTAGGGCTGGGCGATTTGGCCTAAAACCAATATCACGATATATTGAGGATTTCACCTCAATAACGATAAATGGACGATAACTAAAGGTATGCGCAGAGACAAAAGTTGTCCACTAGATGGGGCTGTCACGTGTATTACGTCAAGTCACATTTTTATGTGACTCGAGGTGGTAAAGCTTCCTTAAGGGACATAAACGTTGCCAACCTACACACATCTTTTCATTTCTTTATTATCAAATTTATTCACGATAAGAGTCAAAAATTTCAATAACGATACATTTTCAATTTATTTTCCGGTCTTAGTTTGACTATTAACCACGGTGTGAAACGCTGCGGTTAGCCCACCGTAAAGACGTCTCCAACATCGCAAAAAAAATCCATAAATAGATATAAATTAAAATTAGCAGACCAAAGTGAAAGTGAAACTGAACGAACGTGTGCAGCAGAACCAGCATCAACAACCACCGAGACTGCTCCGTTCCGTCCTAGGTAGTGCTTCAAGCCTACTGTGAGGAGATATTTAAGACTCCCAAAGCTGCTAAAAGAGAAATTCAGAACAATGTCTCATCCAGCTAAAGAGCTGGTGTTCCGACAATCCCTGCTACTCGTCGAAATTTGCTACTTTGGTGACCGATTTCTACGTCACGGTCTGTTTACCTGAAGAGACGCGCCACCTCTGGAAGTTGTTCTATTACTGCTTGTTATATCTGTCTGAGTGTTCCTTCTCTGTGGCCACCTCCAAGTTTAGGTCCTCCACCACATCCCTCACCCATGGTGTCCCACAAGGTTCTGTGCTTTGGCCTCTACTCTTCCTCCTCTATCTGCTTCCTCTTCAGCACATCCTGACCTCCTTTAAAGGAATCTCCTACCATCTTTACACAGATGACATCCAACTGTACATCTCCTTTAAGCCCCATGAGATGTCTAAACTGCAGATGTTCCACACCTGCTTAGACTCCAGTGTTTCCCTTACATAGGCGTAGCCGTGGCGGCCCGCCACGGCTGAAATCCCACCGCCACGCCTACAAGATCCCAAGTTTTATTGATTTTTTTAAATGTATTTATTTATTTTTTGCACCATTTTCCGAAGAAGCAGCGGGAACTACTGTGTTGCTGCTTGTGATCACAGCCGGCAGGCAGCAAGGAGGAGGAGGCAGGGCAGGGTGGTTACAGCTAGGGATGAGCGTACCGATAAAGCATTTTTGACGAATACG
This sequence comes from Nothobranchius furzeri, assembly GCF_043380555.1. Taxonomy (NCBI): domain Eukaryota; kingdom Metazoa; phylum Chordata; class Actinopteri; order Cyprinodontiformes; family Nothobranchiidae; genus Nothobranchius; species Nothobranchius furzeri. Next base: position 62,490,225 of record NC_091752.1, on the reverse strand, counting down.
AGCATGAAACGAATGTAAAACTCGTAAATATCTGTAATCGTGCTGAAGGAAAATCCTCATTGGGTAACTGACTGTCTTCACGCTTTGTGCAAACTCTGCAGCCGGGAGCTCAGTCAGCTCGGCCCAGGCATCCACGCGCACACACAGACCGTAACGGATCTGTCTGTGACAAAATGTCCCAGATGAACGTGCCTGACCCCATCTGCAGGTGGATCACTGACTTCCTGACAGACAGGAAACAACAAGTCAGGCTGGGGAAGAATGTCTCGGACCAACGGACCATCAGCACCGGCTCACCACAGGGCTGTGTTCTTTTCCCTCTGCTCTTCTCCCTGTACACCAACAGCTGCACCTCCAAGCACGAGTCTGTCAAACTAATTAAGTTTGCTGACGACACCACCATCATCGGACTCATCTCTGATGGGGATGAGTCCGCTTACAGAATGGAGGCTGAACGGCTGGTGTCCTGGTGCAGCCACAACAACCTGGTGCTAAACACCCAGAAGACAGCGGAGGTTGTTGTGGACTTTAAGCAACCCCCCCCCCCCCCCCCAACCTGTCTGACACTCCCATCACGATGATGGACTCATGTCGCTTCCTGGGCACCACCATCACCCAGGACCTCAAATGGGAGCCCATCCATCACCACCATCAGAAAAAAGGCCCAGCAGAGGATGTACTTCCTGAGGCAGTTGAAGAAATTTAACCTATAACCCCAGTCAATGAGGCAATTCTACACCGCTATCATCGAGTCCATCCTCACCTCCTCCATCACCGTGTGGTACGCTGGAGCTACCACCAGGGACAAGAAGAGGCTGCAGCGTGTCGTGCGCTCTGCAGAGAAGGTCATTGGCCGCAAACTCCCCTCCATTCAAGATCTGTACACCTCTAGGACACTGAGACGTGCAGGTCGGATAAGAGCTGACTCATCTCACCCTGGACACAGTCTCTTCGACTCGCTCCCATCTGGCAGAAGGCTCAGATCCATTCGGACCAGAACCTCTCGCCACAAAAACAGTTTCTTCCCCTCTGCAGTTGGACTTTTGAATGAACATCCTAGGGCAGCCCACTCAAGTTGATTGGTCCCAGTCACGTGACCCGATGCTGTGCTTGAACCATTCAACAAATACTCAGATAAATACCTACACGGAGTAGATAGCTGCTTCTCTAATTCTTGCCACTTTTTACATTAATAATTTTATCATGAGTGTTTTATTAGTTCTTATATTTGCTTATCTCTTAATTAATTTTTTTTTCTATCTTACCTTCTGCACCAAAATACCGCAGCAATTTCCTAATGTTGTGACTCGGCACACATATGGCAATAAAAACTTCTGATTCTGATTCTGATCTCTCTGTGCTTGCTTCACTGTCTCTCACGTTTCTTCAGAACTCCCTAGGTTTTCTTCAGCTCGCCTCTTTTTCAGTTCAGTATTTAAGAGAGGATTAATTTATGATCACTGATCTCAGGCTCTTTCCGTCTGAGCCTGAGATCAGTGGTCTCCTTTAAACTCACCTGTTCAGGCTTTGGTGGGACCTTCATCACCACCCTCCCCTGGTTCTGCTCTGATTCTGCCTTTCCCAGGATCCTCTGATTTCCCTCTCCCTTTCCTTACGTTTTTTTAACCACAATTTTTTTTCTCTAATTTTAAACATTTTTAATCAGTTCTTGAAATATTTTTAATACTTTAACATTTAGTTTTGTGTTTGTGAAGAGCCTCATGATTTTTATCTTGATCACTTTATTGCTTTTCTTTCTTTTCGTATGTTTACCTGACAGTTAGCTTGTAAATGGCTTGTAAAATATCGTTATCATACTGTAAACAATACATTTCTCCCATTGTTTACCGTCATTGGCTGCACAGTGGAGCAGTGGTTAGCGCTGCTGCCGTGCAGCAAGAAGGTCCTGGGTTCACATCCCAGCCTGGTGTCTTTCTGCATGGAGTTTCCATGTTCTCCCTGTGAACGCGTGGGTTCTCTCCGGGTGCTGCGGCTTCCTCCCACAGTCCAAACACATGCCCTGCGATGGACTGGTAACCAGTCCAGGGTGTACCCCGCCTGGATGTCTGGAAACGGCTGAAGATAGGCACCAGCCTCCCAGGACCCTGCGAGGATAAGCTTGTATAGAAAATGGATGGATTTAACATCATTCACTGAATCATGACAAACATGGTATTTTTCATAAATAAATTGCCATAAACACTGTATATTTTTGCTAATAATTGTACAACAGCTCTGTATTTTTGAGTAATATCACCTATTTAAAATAAACCGTGCTTATTGGCGTGTTACTCTACTGTAAACAAGAGCGAAACTGTCGTAACATGCTGCCGGGGGAATATTCGACAAGGAAGCATGGATAGTCAGAACACCAGCAGAAAAAAAGTTGCGTCACTCCCAATTTATCATCTCATCACGCAGACAGATTAGCTTCACCTGAGTCAGATTACGTTAGTGACTGAACGGATTTAATGGTAATATTAGAACATTCCAGTGAACAACGGTTCATGTTGTGTTGTTTTACGGTCTCCTGTTTCTGTCTACAACAAGCCTGTATGGCAAAACCATTTTAATATTTGATCAACAACACCTCTCTGTAATTCCTGTTCTGCATAGTAGGCTTGGGCGGTATTACGGTATTACCGTTTACAGCTGGTGTCAGTTCCAATTAGGGGTGACCCTTTCGGATATCGATATCGGAAGTAACTCTATCGGCACAAAAACAGGCGAATTATATCGGACGGCGTCAAAATCTCTGATATAAGTGGTCCGTTAAGGTTCACATTTTTGTAACAACTGGTTAAAAAAAATTGTCATTTTTTTCATACTAACTGTTATTGGCTCTTGTTCTCTGATTGAGTAATATCCGTGATCAAGCCTGTCATACGTTCCACACTACGAAACAGGTACAAGTATGTATGGTTTGTGCTGATATTGGTATTGGTCAATACTGAAGGCTACAATATCGGTATTGTATCGGAAGTCAGAAAGTTGTATCGGGACATCCATAGTTCCAGTACCGTCATGCAAAAATGCGTGCAGGTAGGAGACGAGGATTAAAAAATAAAAGCAAAAGATAAATAAAAGTCATTCGGTGTAAAAGAACGTGGTTGAATTTTCAATTTTACTGAAGTAGTTTCAAATGTTTTGTCCAACTTTTGGAGACTCTCCATAAAGTTAATGAACATGATGTCATCACATGACAGCGCGGAGGACGACACGCCGAGAGAAACATGGCCGTTCGTGCACCAGCTAAGGAGTTGTTCTGGTGTTCTGTCGAAGCACCATACCATGTCAGATTGGCATACCCATATTACAGAGCATACCAGTCTGACGGGGCCAGGTATGTCAGACTGATGTAGTTGTAATCCTACCCTGCACCCTAACTCTTACCCTAACCCCAGTGACACCACATCAGCAGATAAGCACATGCACATTTTCTGCTGGTATGCTCCTCTGACTGGTATGGTGCCCTGATACCACACCGGTGAACACTGATGAGGTCATTAGTGCTAACGGAAGATGACAGTGGAAGACCCACGCTCCGACTGAACCGCAGAGGAGCAAGCCTTAGCTGTAATGGCAGCTTTCTGTCTGGAGCCAGTTATTAAAAGATGTCAACACAAGTTTCTGGTGCAAAATAAGCAGCCAGTCTTCCCCAGATGTTGCGACTAGCACCAAAGTACCTGTATACCGTGTCACAGGCTCGTCGAAGCGGGTTTTCAGCAGAGCAGTCGGAGGTTTAAAGCCACAAAAGGTAAACATGCTGGTTTTTCATCTTTTTATAAGCTGCGTTTTTGTTAATATTATGTGTTGTTATAGTTATCATGTTTGTTATTCGGTTTCTGTATGGTGAAGGTCCAAACTAACAGCCTGGTAATGCCACCTGAGGCTTACGTCATCATTTTGAAATTAGTCCCGGTAATACCGTACACCGTGGTAAACTGTGGAGGAAGCTAGACGGTATTAAAGTTTGGATACCGCCCAAGCCTACTACATAGCAATAATATAATCAATCCTTGTCCAAATACTATTCTTACTGAATAAATAGAAAAGATATGAAGTAGAAATTACATGCAAGTAATCAGTAATATTCATAATAACAACTGCACTAGAAGAACCTCAGCATCTTAACTCTTTAAGGAGTCTCCATCCTTCAGCGCCAGGGTATCTGCAGGTCCTTAAAAAGTCTTAAAAAGTCTTAAATTTGCTTTTCCAAATTTAAGGCCTTAAAAATCCTTAAAAATTACAAATAATCATTAAATAGTTTCCAAAAGTCTTAAATTACCAAAGACCCAATAAACAAGATTATTTTGTTTCTATAAAATTTCCATGAATTTCTAGTTAGTGTTCAGCATTTTTTGTGTATGGTATTGGCGTAAGCGGAACCGTACACGTTGGGTTGGTTGTGAAAGGGGGCTATTTTTAGATGAGCATGTTAAGCTAGTGGGAGTTTGCGCCATGGGGAAGTGCAACATTAATGGTAACCGGATGGCTAATCCCACATTCACGATGTGGTTAGCACCGGTTCCAGGCAATAGCTGGAAATTATAGCTCAAATAAAAAAAAAAAAAACTGCTTAAATTTGGTCCAAGTGGCCTTAAAAAAGGTCTTAAAAAGTCTTAAATTTGGCTCCCTTAAACCTGCAGATACCCTGTTTTAACCTTTTTGTCTTTTTACAGAAACTCTAAAAAGGCTTTTAGGCAAATATAATTAAAGGTGTGGTTCACTGAAAAACCATTTTAATTACTGTTTCTGACAGTCAGTCACTCTGAGTGTTTCATGCAGGCTGAACATGAAAAGGGTCTCCTACACCTATTTCCTGCATTAGCTTCTGATAGAAAACCGACGGTGAAACTCCAGGATTAGAAAATCCTGACAGATCTACGTCACAGTCATTTAACATTCATGGACTCACCCATCTGGACTCATGAAGTGGAAGGCTGTTGTTGATTTAGTGTCCAGAAAACAGCAGAGAATGTCTCTTTAGAGAATGTCTAGTAAAAGTTATCCGTTAGCATTAGCAACTCCACCACACAGCAGAACTCCTCCAGGCTTGTGTTATTTGTGGAGGTAAACCATCAACGTTGCAGACCAGTAGTTGAGTGAATTTTTCCTAAGCAAAATCTCTGAGAATGAACAAGAGATATTTCAGGGGTTGAACACCTTTTATAGAATGTAATCATGCCTTTTATCAATAGTTTATAGCAGTGGTTCCCAAACTTATTTAGCCGCGCACCCCCTTCTATGTCCCGACCATGTTGACGCACCCCCCCCCCCCCCCAGCCCCCACATCGGGGCATGGCTCTATATATATATCAATGTCAAGCTAAACAGAGAGGGTTAAAAAAATTCCCCATCACTTTCATTTTTAAATAGTAATTAATAAACATTCGATACCATTACAATTTCCTCTGATTTCATTTTAAATAAATATTTAGAGTGCCCAGGTAGCACATAAACAATGCAATTTAACGGTTTTCTTAAAGTAGGAACGTTTAACCTGTGCGGCCAGAGCGCTCTCCTTCCTTCTGCTCTGCATAAACCTGAGCTGATCACCTACTTGTGCGTGATCAAATGTCAATAGGGGACAAGATATAGCCATGATGTTCACTTTTACCTCAGACCGACTTATTGCTGTTTTATGGTGTGGCTGAATCTGCGATCCGCTGCCATGCGGACCGGAATAACAAATGCTGCAGTAACATGAGTTGTGGTCAGGTTCATGAGGAGTCACTGGCTGGAGCGGACCCGACTCATCCCAGAAGCTAATATCTTAATTTGACCTTGAATGAAAAAAAACCTCTTAAAAGTTTTTATCACGGTGGAGGCAGCGTTCATTTCTGCCTTCAGTCTGACGGCGCGCCGGAGTTAAAGCAGCGTGTGCGCTTATTGATTCTGTGTGTGTGTGACACAGCCGCTCAAGTCACCGCGTCTCGTGCTATTTAAACCAATGTTGTAAAATGACTTCTGCCCAGCCCAGATGTGCTCACTTGTGCACCCGTGAGCTGTGGTTCCGCTGGAACGCGTCTGACCTCTGACAGACGCACTCTGAACTTCAGATCGTTAGCGCGCTGTTAATAGCCTGAATGGGGATCATTTCTTGTTATTTTGTTACATCCACAATGCTCTGTGTGTGAGGTTTACAACGTCAGAACACCTGCATGAGACAGGTGTTGATTACAATCTGCCAGAATGACTCACCACCTTCAGATTTCTCCAACACCGTTAAAAATGATCAAATACGGAACATATCGGCGTGCGCAGGCCAGAGTGCTGAAGCTCGGCGCATTGTTATTATGAAGCTAGGGCACATGTGGAGGACACGCGCAAAAATATACTTGTTTTCAATTACATTTATTGGGCCCACTTACTTTTTCTTTGGCCCGCCCACAAATGAGTTTCTACGCTAACGGTGACATATGACAGACTTCTCTGAGCTCCGCAGCCATTACACTTTTCACCTCGCGCACCCCCTAGCGGCAGCTCGCGCACCCCCAGGGGTGCGCGCACCACACTTTGGGAATCCCTGGTTTATAGAATGTGTGTGATTTACATAAGTTATGAAAATGGAGCAGCCATCTCAACTTCCCCCTCATTTTGCTTGCTGGGAAACCTGGACGATGTCCCAATTGAAGCCAATTTGGTTCACGTGGTTCTGACTGCCGTAAGCATCATCAAGAAAACTATCCTCATATACAGGATAAATAATCTTTGCATTAACCAAATTACACCTGAGACCGCTTCTGCCTCCACTTCAAATCTCTCAGAGCTCCTTTGATCTGTTCCATCACATAGCGATGATGAAGGGTCGTTGTTATTGTCCTACACGATTCTGTGGTTGATGTGGTGGAGGGTCCTGGAGGGTGGGTTCTCTGGGCGGGTCTGGGGCTTGGGGGCTGCTGCCCCACTAGTGGTGGTTGGGAGGTCTCGGTGGGTGGACTTCTGGCAGCCGTGTTTTGGAGCTTGGGAGTTCTTGACGATGGCCACAGGTCGCTGCCTGATGGCTGCATTGCCCCAGGGTGGGTGAGGGTATGGTGGCTAGGGGTGTGGGGGGGTGGTCATCCCCAGATTGGAATCTGGGCTGGGCCTGGGGGATTGGGTCCTGGCTTGCCAGTAGAGGGGCAGGAGCATACGGCGGTACCTGGCCCTGGCTCGGGGGGGCCTCGGGAGGACCTTGGTTCCTCCTAAACTGGCATGAACACTCCTGTTCCATCACGGGGAGGGGAGGACCAAACTTTACCTCGGTGTCTATGTCCTACGTAGTCTGGAAGTTGATCAAATGCAGGGATGGGAGTAGATAGTCTGCTGGGGTGGGGCTGGGTAGGTGGGGCTCTGTGATGCTGCTGCTCTGCCTAAGCCAAAGCATCCTCATGTGTATTGTGTGCTTGTTTACCTGCAGAATGCTGGGGAGCCACCTGAGGCTGCACGGGAAGCGACGCATCCACCCCTGCAACATCTGTGGTAAGGAGTTCAACCATAGCTCCAGCCTCTCTCGCCACCGCCTCATCCACAAAAAGGGAAAGGGTCTCCTCAAGGACTCTGCCCTTGGCACCAGCATGACCACCCTGCACCGCCCACTGAAGGTTGGCACCAAGAACAAGGGGACCAAAAGGCGGCGGCAGCACCAGCAGCAGCAGCAGCATGTGGCCACTGCCATCATCCAGACCCAGGGTTCTGACAAGTTCTATGCCTGCCCACAGTGTGACATGAGCTTCAGGACCTCTACGCTGCTGTCCAAACATCAGGTGACCCACGTCAAGGAACTGCTGGACAGCTACACGCCTGGCAAGGAGAATCTGAGCGAGAGCTCCTCCGACCTCAAGATCCGTCTGAAGCTCTGCTCCCGTGACAAACCCAACTTCTACACCCTGTGCAAGAAGAACCGCCGTCGCAGAGGCCGACCCGGCAAACGAGGCCCCACCTCCTCTGAGGACGGCGCTGAAGGAGACGTTGGAGCCGGGCGCCATGGCTGCAGCCAGTGTGGGAAGCGATTCAGCTATGCCTCCAGCCTGGCTCGGCACCAGCAGATCCACCTTGCGGCGGACAGCAGTGGCTGCGGGAGGCAGCTCCACACCAAGACGGGTCTTCCCGGTTCCAAGACCAAGACCTACATGTGTATGGCGTGCAACAAGACCTTCATGCACTCATCCAGCTTCTCGCGCCACAAGAAGGCTCACCTGGAGAGTGAGCAGCGGGCCCACACCGCCACCAAGCTCCAGAACAGACCCATTGTGGATGAGACCGCTCCGCTGGAGTCCGACTCAGAGTAATGCCACTCAACTATGGACTGGTGTTGGCTGGTCCTAGTTGGTTCTGAACCAGCTCTTACTGGTTCTGGACTAGTTTGGGACCAGCTCTGTTGAAACTGAGAAACGTTCTGGACCTGTTGGAGGTTCTGCTTATCCAGGTTTCAGGAACTGGTTAATTCTTGTGTGTAGATAACTGCAGGATGTCCTTCTAAGGTTAATAATATTCGGGGGGGGGGGGGGACCTTATGTGGTCCGAAGTGATTGCTAGCTTCTTGCTCTTCAAATGGGATTAAATTTAAAGTTCAGGCCCCTCCCCCTTCCCATAGCCCGCACACCTGACCAAACTGAAGCTGAATTGTTTTTGCTCTTTTACGCCTCAGCTTGCAGAGCATTATGGGTAATGGAGTCCCTCCCAGTCAGCTTGATTGACTCATTACTGTCAGCAGATGATTGGTACTAGTCAATGACCAATAAATGATATCCCATCATAAAGAAATGGAGCCGACGGTCTGTACCTTCTGTGATTCGTTAGTGCAGCCTTCAGCAGTTTTCTCACCCTTTAATGTCACACAAGAATCTGTGTTGGTTTCTGGTCACTTCCTGTGTTTTGGTCCATAGTTTGGTCATTGTTAACTCATTAGCCCCACCTCTTTTTGCTCAAGAGTCCTGCCCTGTTCTGTCTGAGAGATATGATTGGCTAAAAGCTCCCAGAGTTCTGATTGGTTGATGCTTTGACACTTTAAGGCTGGAAAGTCAGCACAGATGAGTCAGGCAGCCATGTTTGTAGTTTTGTTACTCCCCTGCTCTGACAGACTGCACTTCCTGTTTTGTTGTGTTGGCAGTTTAAAATGCACTTATTTATGAATTAGCAAAATGTTGTGAAAATATAACTTATTTAAATGTAAAAAGTGAAAATGACACCCTCCGTTGCTATGGCGACGCTGCCTCGTTCATCCTTCAGTTGCAGAGTGGACGGCACCACCAGTTCTTCACCAGTTCATCAAGTAACGCTGCAGAGGCCAACAAGGTCACATGACTCAGACACACCAGTGCACACAAGCTCCTCCCCCTCAGCCAGTCACAGAAAGGTTTTATTGTGATCGCAAAGGAAAAGCTAAAGGGGTCCTGTCCGGGATCAGCTCCATCTGTGAATGAATTATTTTAGTGTAAAATAAAGCTGGAGGAGGAGCGGTCACCAAAATGAAACCGTTTCTGTGAACACAAGCAGACCTAAGCCCCGCCCCCTCCACTCTGTTTCCTGCTGTCCCGAGTTCACCAGAAATGTGGACTGTGTGATTGGAGTTAGTTTAATGCTGATCTGTCTTCATGTTCTGGTTCTGTCCCTCTTTAGCTCCATGTGGTGTGGGTTTGTTTTGGTTCTGACGGGTTGAAGGTTGTTCGTCATCGTGTTGTGTTTGCTGATAGAATAAATCCAGTCCACATGTTTTGTTGCATTTTGTAATAAACATTGGAAAGTTTTAGTCACCTTCAGTTGAAGCAACATGTTGATCATCAAAGTGTCCAGCAGAGGGTGCCAGACATTCAGCCACTGGAATCACTTCTGGATTCAAAGGTCAACAGCTGATTGTTCACTTTCAACCAAAACAGGAGAAGCGACGATGGAGCGTGTTCACAGATTCTGTAAAGGCTCTGCTCCAGCCAGCAGGTGGCGCGGTTGGGTTCCATCAACCTGACTTCTGTTGCAACAGGACGTCAGCAGTGTCATCGGTCAGCTGATTCATGACCTATTGATTGACAGGTGCTTGGATCAAACCTCCAGTTCTTCAGGTGTGTCTGCAGACACTGATGTGGTCCGATGTGTTCTTAAGTCTCAGTCAGGTGAAAAAGCCAAACCTGAGTTCCTAACTCCTCCAGTCTGGATCAACAGCTTCTGGAAGCGGTCATCTGGACTTGGGGTTTCCCCTCAGCTCCACTCCAGGCCTGGTTGTCTTGGCTTGTCCGAGCTGAGTTCAGTGAAGGTCCGTTCGTTTGCTACTCCAGAGGTGGCGGGGTTAAGCTGGGGTTGCTCTTCTTGGACCTAGACTCGACTTTTTAAACCTTCTCAGCTCATTGTTGATCCGACTAGAGTCCACTTTACTTGATCTGTTTCTTACAAACACTGATTTCCTTTTTCCTGTGAGATGAGCGATTGTCTAGAATGCAAAACCACCTTTGACCTATGGGATCTATACCACACTGGGGCAGCAGTAGCTCAGGTGGTAGAGCGGGTTGCCTCATGATTGGAGGGTCATGGGTTCGATTCCAGCTCCCACCAGGGGTATTCTGCTGTTGTGTCCTTGGGAAAGACACTTGACCCAATTTGCCTGTGTTGGTGGTGGCCAGAGGGGCCGACGGCGCCAAATGGCAGCCTCGCCTCTACACGGTAGCTAACCATCACTGCATGGAAGCGTCTTTGCGTGTCCTAAACAAGCGCTATATAAGTTTGATGATTATTATACTGGTGTCACTGGAATGGTTTCTGCTCAAGGGTGGACGTCATTTTCTAACGAGAACTCCTGGTGACCGGTGGGATCCGAGTTGGTCCCAGGCAAGCCTCAAAGTTCCCCAGTTAATGGGTCATGGTTGTCCATGGGGAAAACCCCGATCCCCCTCAGATGCTCTCAGCCTTGGTTAGATCAGCCAAACTCGTGGCTTTACTTCTGACACCAGCTATATGGAGAACTTGGACCTAGACCCTGATGTAGGTCCAGAACCTGGCCCCTTCACTAAAGTCTGTAGGTGCAGATGACCTGGTTCCTCACCTGCTACACATGGATGCAGTTATTGCTCCTGAATCTGATCCTTGGTAAAGTTAAAGCAGAGCTGCATTCTTCCCTCATAAAGGAGGTCGTCCTTGTCTCGGCTGCTCACCTTCTGGCTGAGCTCTTTGAATCTTATCAGTTTAGTTGAAACAATCTGATCACGAGATCCCGAGTGAAGTTCACTCTGGACCTAGAAGGGCCACCACTGATGCTGTGGCAGTGACTCATGACCTGATCTGTAGCAGGCAGCTCACGGGTGATAGAAAAACTTCAGCAGTCATTAAAATTCCTGCAGAACCAGAAAAGATTGGTGGTCCGCTGATGGACAGCCAGCCTCAAATCACTGTTTAGGGTTAAAGCTTCATAGACACTTGAACTGAAGATCAATTAAAGCACATTTTATGAAAATAAAACACTGGTAGAAACTCAGTTTGTGCGAGTTCTTCGTGCATGCAGCTCCTTCCCTGGTGGACCCCATCGTCCTCTCAGCTTTGATGGTCTACCAGTTCTCCTGGAGGCTCCCAGCACCTTCCTGCTGCGCCCCAGCAGAACCTCAGAGTTGTGAAGAGTTGGAGCAGAGCTCGGGGTCATGTGACCCCGGCCAGGTCTCCTGGAATTGTGAGAGTGAACAACCACCAGGAGGAGCTCTCCTCTGGATGGTTGGAACCTTTCCCTGGTTTTACGGGGCTGACAGCCTGATCAGCTGATACCCAGTCAATAAGATCACCTGATCTTGTGGTTTTGCCTAAAGACCCTGGAACCATAAATATAAGAGGATTAACTCAAATGGAGAAATGATCAGCTGAGATTCCTACAGGGAGGAGGGAGAAGCTGGGGCATGCTGTGTACGTTGGAAGTTCTTAAGGAGTTCCTGCTCTGGTTCTTTCAGTCTCATTTAGTTAAGATTCCCAGCAGAACTTTGCCACCCGTCTGAGAGGCTGGATACGTCCGGTATCGCCCCTACGGGCCACACTCTTCTGAGATCAGCTGTTTAAATGCTCATAACCATCTGATGCTCCCCCTGGACACCCCATCTTAGTGATGTCATCACCCCGCTATCAGCAGGGTCCAGTTGGTGGGCGTGACCTCTTGCTTCATTTTGGCTTTACTGATAAAAGTTCCAATGAACTCAGGGTGTGAACATCTCCTGAACTGTGTGACGGATCAGTACCTCAGGTTCGGCTCCTTGGCTGAACCAACAGCTCTACTTGAGATAATTTTGAAGGACTTTTGATTAGCTTTTGGGCCCAAGTTCTGCTGCTCACCCAGCCCGAGGTTCTGGACCTGATGGAACTGTCCAGAGCTGACCCAACCCAAACTGGGTCTACTGGTCCCTGTACCAGACACTACTGAGCTGAACTAACCCAAATACCTGCAGACAGGTGTCCATCAGGTGAAGAAACAAGAGATGATGTCACACAGGAAGTCATTTCAGGTCAATTTATTTTAAACAGCAGAATCAAGCCCACGTCAGTACAAAGCACCAATTAGCACTGGCCACTCAGTCATGTGACCAAACGGCAGGCTGCCCACTCAGCGATCGGCTCCTGGCTAACAACATAGGACAGGTGTAGTACACCTGTGTGATGTCATCAGGTGGAAGAAGACTAGTCAGATCAGAACAAGTTAACTCCTTTATTCAGGAAGATCCATTCAAACAATGTTAAAACTAACCCCACCCATTTTCTAAAGCTCCACCTTGTGACTGACTCCACCCACAATGAGAAGAGTCCAGTTCTGAATAAGGAACAGGAATGGTGGGCGGAGCCTCTGGGTGATGTCAGGAAGGCGGCAGTGGTTATGTGCGATCAGCTATAAAGTGTGCAGAAGAGAAGAAGCAACGTTCTCTGTAGTCGTCATGGTTACATCTGGAAAGAAAAAAAACAAGAATCAGCTTGTGTGTGTATGTGTGTGTAGGAGTGCTGCAGGTAACTCACCTGGACGGCAGCTTTGTGTAGCCATTTGTCTTTGTCTCCGCCCACCTTCATACAGGAGAACAGCTCACAGACAGCAGGCAGAACCAAACGCTCCTGAACAGGAAGTAAACAAGCAGAACTCAGCAGGTGCACTCACACATTAAAGAGCTGTGGGCGGGGCTCCGTCTACCTGGGTCTGACTCCTCTTCTTCAGGAGCCACTTGTCATCCTTCTCCTCCTCAGGATGGGCAGAACCTCCTGAGCCAGGCATGACCCAGTGGTCTGGGACCAGAGAATGCTGGAATGGGGACAGAGAGCTGAGGGCCTTCTTTTTGAGGTTCTCCTCAGATCTCGCCCCACCCGTTGGAGGGGAGGCTCTGCAGGAGGAGGTGCTGGGGTGGAGCCAGGCCTCCAGGATGGCCTGCACCTGCAGACAGGTGACCTTTACTTTCTCCATTAATCAGCTAATTCAAAACTTTCATGGCCAACTCTTACCTTCTGCTCCTGCTCTCTGTGAAACGGAGTGGGCGGAGCCTTCTTAGTGACAGAGACGCCATTCTTGTCCCGCCCCTCCTGCTGCAGAAGCCAGCGGCTCAGTGCCTCTTTGCCACAGTTCTCCTCACAGACGCAGCTGGCATAGGTGGAGCACGGCTCGTTGGCCTTGCACGTCTGCTGCAGCGGCGCCACCTGCTGGAGCCATGACTCCAAGGGGTCCACCGGGGTTGGGAAGGTGGGGCTGAGTGGGGGCGGGGTCTTCAGGCACTTGAGATTGCCCAGGTTCTCGATCTCCATGGCCTTGGTGGTCTGACAACAGGAGGAGCAGTCGGTGGGGGCGTGGCTAGCCTCCACCAGCCATTCACTGGACAGCCAAGTCTCCTCAAAGGGCTTCAGCACGCTGCGCCACCGTTCGGCGTCAGTCTCCATGGCAACAGTGGATGGGGTCACAAGCCAGTCGGTCAACTCCACTTCCTCTTCATCAGCGGAACAATCAGTGAACTCAGACTCGTCGATCTTCTCGATGGAGAAGGTGGAGCTGCAGCTGCTGCAGGATCGCTCCCTGCTGACCTGGTTCTGGTCCCGAAGAAGCCACGCCTCCAGGTCTTTGAGCTGACCCCAGGCCTGCAGGAAGTCCACAGAGGCCAGGACGGGACAGGACGTCTGCCGTAAACAAAGTGAGAAGTCAGGCCCAGCAGAAGCTCCGAAGAACTTACCTTCACCTGTGGGGTTTCTCACCTTGCTCTCTCTGGCCAGCAGCCAGTCCTGAGGATTCTTGCTAGACTGGTAGCCAATCCCAGGGCTGTTAGCTGGACTGTTACCCAGCAGCCACTGACCCAGAACGGCTGCTTCTGGCTTCTGAACAAAGAAGAACATTTAAAGGAAGTTCTGCAGACCCGGTGAAAGGTCAGGAGGTCAGGGCGAGACTCACCTGTTGGTCTGTGAAGGCACAGCTCTGCACCGCCGCAACCTTAGGAGGGCTGCTCTGACAGGACACCTCCTCCACCAACTGCCAACAGCAGAAAAGAACCGGGTCAGAACAGCACGCAGACCGCCAGGTTCCTGTGGTAGACAGGTGAGAGTTACCTGAGCAGTGATGCTGCCGAATGAGGTGATGGCCTGCCTTAGAGAGCGTGTATCAGCATGGAAACTCATCTCAGGTGTTTCCTCAGGTGTGAGACTCAAAGACGACAACCTGGACACACAGTAAAGAAAACAAACGCACCTGTTATAGCTTCTGTTACAACAGGTGAGTAGGAACAGGTGTTCATACAGGTATGGACCTGCTGCCTGCTCTCACACACCTAAACAAACACAGTCAGGTCAGTGTGTGTGTGTGTGTGTGCGTGTGTGTGTGTGTTTACTTCTCCATGCAGGCAGTCAGCTGGTTGTTCAAGTCGTTGCTGCTGTTGGAACTCTGGTGTGTGATGATGTCAAACTGACCTCTAAGCTGTAAAACACAAACCAGTGTGAGCCCAGTCTAAAGGCCGTAGACCCACTGGTCCCAGTCTAGAGCGGTCCACTCACCCGGTGGAGCTGGTGCAGCTGCTGCTGCAGCGTCTCCGTCTTCACTTGTTCCAGCAGGTCGATCTGACCCAGAAGCCACACCTCCCTGGATCGCAGGGCCTCCTGCTGCCGGCTCACGCAGCTCTGGAGCTCCAAACGTACCTGAAGGCAGAGCCACAGGTGAGACGGAACCCTAACCCGAGCAGGTACCCGGTGGTACAGCTTCAGGTTCTGTTCCCTGGCAGAAACTGAGGAGGTTCTGAAGCCGGAGGAGCAAGTTCAGACACTGCTGATCCAAACCAGAACCACCTGTAGAACCAGAGCAGATGGAACCTGGACCAGAAGAGCCGACCAACCCACCTAAGATGTACCTGTGTGGACACGACAACTCCAGGAGTCCAGCAGCACTCTCCCACCCGCTCTCTCTCCCCACCCGTATTATACTGTCCCTCAGCCCCCCCCCCACCACACACACACAATGACTCAACCCGCCTCCTCTCTGTGCACAAACATGCAGTCACACACACCTGCAGCAGGTGGTTTTTTGTTAGTCGGAGCGGGTGGATGATGTCAGCGCGGTCGCCGGACCTCCAGCTGCATCTCGACGTTGGGTTTCAACCCAAACCCCAGTGACCGGGACTTTTTCATGGGTTCAAGAAGACACGAGAGACCCATCACAGCGTGGGGCTTCAGTTTAGTCATACGAACGACATCGTCGCGGGACAGGGAGCTGCCAAAAGCCTCAAAGCCCCCCTTCACATCAGGTCGGGACCATTTCAATACTTTACCGACGTCAGTATTGCATAACCAGGAAATGGACCACACACACACACACAAGTTGAAATCTAGTTGGCAGACGACATGCACGTCCCACCTTGGTTCATAGACACAGCTTTAGCTCCAACACCGGTAACCTGCTGTGGGCGGGGGGGGGGGGTTCCTGCTCTTTAAATAGAACCAGATCTTTACCAACCGTTGCCTTGGAAACGAGACAGCAGCAGTTCCTGGTGCAACAACACCAAACTAGAGGAGTACTGATGAAGGTTCTTACCTCACGGGCGTTCTGTCGCAGCTGCTGCTCGGCCCTCAGCACACCACCGATGGCCTTCTCCAGCTGATCTAGGGCCTGCTGGCACTGGTTCGGCCCGCCCACTGCTGCCGTCTCCAGCGGTGCCATCCTGATCAATCAAACTTTATTTATAAAATGCTTTTCCTACAAAAGGTTCAACTTAAAGTGCTTTACAGATTAAAATGACCCTACATAACCCCCACTGCTGCCCCCTCCCACGCTATAACACCCCCACTCCCCGAAGAAACGCTGGAAGAAAGATTAATGTAAGAGGAAATATAAAATAACAGGAGCTAATATAATAGTCAGTGTAAGTAAATACATCATTTATTCAAATGTCATAAACATTAAAATACAGATGTAGAATTAACAGTTCTAAAATGTAATTAAATAATACGGTGTAATCTACCAGAATAAATAACCAGTTAAAAGCTAAGCTAAAACGGTGGGTCTTTAGCCCGCTCGTACAAACATGGACGTTCTCTACGGCCCTGAGGTTCTCCAGCAGCCTGATCCAGAGGTGAGGGTCATAAAACTGAAAGGCTGCCTCGCCGTGAGTGCGTGTCCTGACTTTAGGCATAACCAGGAGGTGGCTGCCAGAGGCCACAAGGGTTCATATGGTAAAAGCAGGTCTGACAGATAAGAGGGCCAAAGGCCATAAAGACTCTTAAACACCATTAAGAGAACCTTAAAATCATTCCTGAAACATACGGGGAGCCAATGACTGGTGCGATGTGCTCCCACCTCCTGGTCCTCAACAGAAGTCGTAAACCTGAGTTGTTTCTTCTGGGAAAACCAGAAAGCAGGGTATTACAGTAGTCTATTCTGCTGGTGATGACAGCACGCATCAGCATGTTCTGACTCATTTAACCCCTCTAACAGAGCCAGGCCAGCCTCTTCAGCCTGAACATGAGCACACCTGAAGCTTTGTCCTCCAGGTCAAACAGCAGCCAGGATGGGTCCAAACTCTGTCGACCTAAACAAAGGGCACGACTCACCTCAGCATCACCAGCTGACTCAGCTGTTTGTGCACGCTGCTGCATTGTGCTCAGTGGCTCCCCACCATCTACTGGATTAAACCAGTCTTACCGGTAAACCACACGCAACTGTACACACCTAGACAGTCTGGTGTCCAGCACAGCCAGGTCCAGATTAGCTCAGCAGGTCCAAAGTTGTGCAGAAGCCCGTTAATGAGCTGAAACCCACAGGACTGACTTCTGTCTGAAAAACAACAAGGGTGGAGGCGGAAGTGGCTTCAGCAGCTCCTTTCAGCTGTGGGGAAGTGGGCGTGGCCTGAGCAGCAGCTATCAGCTGTGGGGAAGTGGGCGTGGCCTGAGCAAAAGCCATATCAGCTGTGAACAGTCAGCTGATGTCAGCTTTGATAACAGAGCATCCAGAGTTTAGGCCAGTCTAGGACCTTCATGTTGACCCAGTCACACTCCAAAAACGGGCTCTCAAGCTGACCCTCAGAGGCTCCTGTAGTCCAGATTCATCTGCTCAACATGAAGCACAAACCAGCAAGACCTCTTCCTCTGATCCCGATAACACACACACACACACACACACACACACACACACACACACACACACACACACACACACACACACACACACACACACACACACACACACACACACACACACACACACACACACACACACACACACACACACACACACACACACACACACACACACACACACACACACACACACACACACACACACACACACACACACACACACACACACACACACACACACACACACACACACACACACACACACACACACACACACACACACACACACACACACACACACACACACACACACACACACACACACACACACACACACACACACACACACACACACACACACACACACACACACACAGCTGCTGGAACTGTCACATCAATAGTCCTGATACTCTGACCCGACCCATGTCAACTTGGACTAGCGCAGAAGGACCAGTCAGCAATTACAGCGAGCTTATCTGTAGCCGTCAGCAGGACTCGATGTTCCCTCTCTGACCCGAACAACCACCGGAACCACCTGATGGTTTACCAGGAGGTGACCCACCACAGGCCCAGCCGGGCCCAAAGGAGCCGAACCAGACTAAATCTTCTTAAGTGCTTCATGCAGCTTGAGCTCTAAACCGGATCCGCTGCAAACGCGGTGTCAGATTCATGTGTTCTCGCGATGACTGTCCTCCATGACCGTCTACAAGGCCGCACGTACACACACACGAACCCGGTCACCCCCTTCAATCACTCCATACCTTTAACCCACGTGACGAGCAGCAGACAGGTCCAGTCACAGACATTTATGTCTGCACATGTGTCTGTGGGTCCAGCAGGGACTCCTCGACGCTACCAGCTCTTGGCTTTAGCCAAGTTTAGCATTTGTACGGTAAGACAGGCCTCTGGGGCCCCTACTGGGGTTCCGGTGAATGTGAGACATGACACACGCTGGGCTCCCTGGCCAAAGGAGCAGAACGCCACATAGAACCAGGACAACCCGACTGAAGCACGGGGACTAACGCGACACCACGGCCACCGCCAGAAAACACAACAGAAAGTACCAGACCCGATCATCGCCATTTTTACCCAGTTACATATTTATGAACAGACAAGAAGGAAACCCAGCTAACTCCGAGTTAGCCGTTTCCGGATTACCGTGTGGCTTTGCTGTTAAGCCTCGACTTCGATGACATAGGCGACTCGGATCGATTCTCTGACACCACAGATGGAAGAATGTTCGCGGAGAACCAATGTCTCCTCGGACAGCTACCGACGTTCACGTCACGGAAAGAAAAAAAATCGCTATGAAGATGAAGTCTCGCGATAACTGAAGGAAATTTTTGGATTGAGCGGAGCCAGGCGACGAACAGCACATGGCTGGTCAACATGAAGAGTCGCCCACATAGATATGCGTGACCTGGAGGGTTGGATGCTTAGATCCTAAAACCGTAGGTAATAATAACCCTTGATGAAAACAGCAGAGGCTTATTCACAAGTTTAACAATTTTATTCAGAAGATACAGAACAGGAGATTTATTAAAGACAACCCAGGTCGGTGATAAAAATAGGCTAAAACTCTAAACCACGAGAGGGAGGAGCGATGACAATGCTGGCCCTGGGACTACACACAATTATTTAAAAGCACAAAGCCACTGTAGGGAACCGACACAAGAGACAATAATATAAAGAAAAACACTCAGTGCTCCCTTTAACTAAAGCTCATACACACGTCCAGGGGCGTAGCACCAAATTCTGGGCCCTAGGTACAAGTCTTCTAGGTGGGCCCCCATGCTCAATTACGTAATATCTCTTACACATTTTTGTCATGCTATAAAAATAATAAATATGATCCTAGTTTAACCTCTATATTAGCAAATACAAATGCCAGCATAATAAAAATGAAATGCCCAGACTTCACATATAATTATTTTTTATTTGCCAACAATGTGTTCAAACAAAAATCCTGGAATTTATTTTCCAGTAAATGCCCACTGACGGGTCTTCATGTTAGCAAAATCACTTATGAGATCTTTAAAGTCCAATCCTTTGACTAATTGGCTTTCAATAGAAAGAAGAGCTAGGCTGTTCAGTCTATCCTGGGACATTGTTGATCTCAAATAATTTTTCACCAGTTTCACTTTGCTAAAAGCCCGTTCACCCCCAGCAACAGTCACAGGTAGTGTGCAAAAAATCCTCAGTTTAATACAAACTTCTCCAAAAATGCTCTGTAATTGCATCCTGTATGGCATTAAGCAGCTCAAGGGGAGACCGAATGTGTGGGAATGTGGCACCATATATTGTTCTCAGGTGTAGCATCTCATTCTCATATTCAGCTGTGAGATCCTTGTAATATTTTCTCATCAGTGCCTGGCATGATATCTTCATCTGCTCTTCAGTCATGTCTGTCATGGTTCATGATGTTAAGCTTTGCGAATACTGATTGATATATTAAATACATATGACATGAAATAAACCAGGTTCTCTCTGTGAATGTAATGTACTCCAAATTTTATAATCCCTGCATTATCAGCTAAATTATAAGATTGTCCGTTTTCAAGATCAAATATAAAGAAATTTAAAATAGGCTTAAAATATCTAACCAAGTCAATAACAATCCTCTAACACCAGTGTCATCATGCTATATGAAAAACAGTGGCAGCTTCTCATTCCTGTGATTACCACGAACCCATCGATACCAAGTTTGTCCTGGTCCATGACTGGGAAGGAGCTGAAATATCCACACAGAGTGAACCTGTTTTTACTGCGAGGTCCGCGAATTAATTGGCGCCGGCCGCCCGCGATAATAATTAAAAAAAAAAATATATATATATATATATATATATATATATATATATATATATATATATATATATATATATATATTATACATTTATTTTTTTTCACTGATAACACTAATTAATTTATATTTGATCTTGATGGTGAAACTAAAGGCGTTTAACACTTAACACCAAACATGAATGCAGCTTCTGAGAGCTAGCTAATATCAGCTAAAACTGTTCTGCTGCTGCTGCTCACCTTCTTGAAAAACCTAGTCAATACTTGCTTCTGTTCTGTTCAATTAACTTTTTCTCCTTCTTTTCTGGAAGCCAGATTTCCCTTTCTTGGGAAAAGACATGACTGACTCTCCTGCCTCCAGCTCTGGCTGTCGGCATCTGCGATGTCTCATAGCTGTACATGCAGCCGTGCAGCCCCTGGCCGCTGGTGTGGACTAAACCACTTTTTAAGGGGTGATAGATGCCTCAGAGATTATTCAGTTATTATTTTTAAGGCGAAATTCTGTTTCTTAACCCCTTTATCCAGGTAAAGGGAAGTTCATTAAGATATTAAGTAAGTTTGGGGGAAAAAAACAACAACAATAAAACATTTTTATTCAAAGCTGTCTCAGGGCCCCTCCCTGCAGTGGGGCCTGGGTAAACGGTACCCTTTTCCTCCCAGTCCGACGCCCCTGCACACGTCACCCAGAAGTGAGTAAAAACCCCCGACAAACTCCTAGCGGATACAAAAGAAACTAGCCTCCTAGAGATAGCACTGTGCTTAACGCTAACCACCCGACTCAAACAAGTTTGCTTCCTTCCCCCTCTGGAGAAAACTATTAGTAATAAGATAAACCGGCAAACGGTTTAGTAAAGGAACTAGAAAAGATTTAATAAAAGAACTGGAAAAACAGTAGCAGGCTAAGGTCTGTGAACAAAACACGCATTGTTAGTCCTATTCTAACGGAACATAAAAATGCTGTGAATGTTGTAAACCAGTACCTCATCGGCCGACCGCTTGCCAATGAAAATTCCGGCTGTTCACCCCTCAGTCCTGCTCACACTTCGTAAAGAGGAACCGATTAAAAATATAACCGTTAACTAAACTGAAGCAAAGCCAGGTCACTCACCACTTAGCTGCACGTCCGCGCCCAAAGCGAGGCATTCCGCTTTTGCGGCTAGACCCCAGCTGCCCTAATTATAGCAGCCCTCTGATTACACACCTGGCCTCCCCTGTGTCAGCGGCATGACACGTATAACCAGGATAACTTCCGGGAACTAAGGTGACCCGGTTACATATGTAAACATGTCTATGGTCCACCATGCCTCAGGTGTTTACAGCACTTTACAACAATCTGGTTTTTATTCATGGATCTAATTGAAGTCACATTAATACAATTACACAAGTACGATTTAAATAAACATGGATAGCAACGCATTTTGCTGGAATAACGGGACATAAATATATTTTAACCAGGTTAAATCAGTAGTTTAAATTTTAGTAATAATATTAGCAATGAGAACATCTCATTATAGTTAGTGTTCTTTTAAAATCTTCAGCAGTTTATTTTAATATTTTTCAGTGTGATTTGAACCTTTCAGCAGCCCAAGAAACTCCCAATATAAATGATTGTTTTGCCTCCATCTGCTGCAGATTTGAAATGATTAATTACGTGTTGTGGGTTTGGGATGACTTGAATCAATGAATGGAATCAAATTATGAATACAAACAAAAACATCTAATCAGTCACAGGATGCGAAGGTCGTAGGCCAGCGAAACGCGTGGGCTGTGCCTCGGACCACCTTCCTCATCCCATAAACACATCATGGATTCATTCTGAGTGTAGGGCGTAGTAATCTTCTACTTACAGATGTGATTTTGATCATGTTAATTAAGGTCTTTTTCCTTTCACCTGCAAGTTTATCATGTTGGAGACAAATCAGCACTCCTCATGTGGAATTACTGCTTCGTAAAAATCAGAAGAAAATAGGTTTTTATACAAAAATGATCATTTGGTCAATAAATGAATGAAACAATGGTTTATTGAACAAGTTAAATCAAACTAAGAAATATCACAAACATAGAAGATATAACAAAACAATGATAGAAACTTACACATACAGCCCCATAGACATGCTCCCATGGGCCAGAAGTCCCCTGGGTCTGCCACCAGTGATCTAAAATAGACCGTCAGTTCTCTTCCTTCACATAAACGTCTGATTTTTAACTCGCTGTTTGGCATTGCTTGAGGTCTAAATCTAACTTGTTCCACAGTTTCACGCCACAAACAGGCTAACCCTATACTAAACCATTTCACTGTTGTTCTCGCATACGAACGCTGGTATGGTATGGTATGAAGGTGAGCTTGTCTGTAGTTACATAGATCATCTTTTTTGATGAATAGTTTTAATAACTTATCAGGCAATAAATGATTGTGTACTTTGTACTTAAATACAGCTGTTTTTAGGTTAGGGTAAACCCTGTGACCCCGATGACCCTCGACAGAGACAAAAGTGAACTTCTGTACATGTTGCCCCAAATCTCTACACAGTAAGTCAAAACAGGATGAATGAATGAATCGTATAGGAGATAAAGTGACTGACCATCCAAGAGTGGCCTGGCTTTATTCAGGGATGCTTCTTGGTACCCTAGAATGCATATATTTAATGTGTGATTTGTCATCTGTTATTAAATGGTAAATGGCCTGTATTTGATATAGCGCCTTCTAGAGTCCTGGAACCCCCCAAGGCACTTTACAACACAATCAGTCATTCACCCATTCACACACAAATTCACACGCTGGTGGGGACGAGCTACGATGTAGCCACAGCTGCCCTGGGGCGCACTGACAGAGGCGAGGCTGCCAAACACTGGCGCCACCGGGCCCTCTGACCACCAGCAAGCAAGGTGGGTTAAGTGTCTTGCCCAAGGACACAACAGCAGCAACAGACTGAGCAGGGCTCAAACCTGCAACCTTCAGATTACAAGGAGAGCACTTAACGCCTGTGTTGTGTCCATCTATACTTAGCTGGAATTGGGTATTAATGTTTCCAAAACCAAATGATATCCATTTTGTTTTGCTGTAGTTAATGAGAGCTCATTTTCATCGAACCACGATGAAGCACAGTTCTGATTGGGCTGCAGCTTCTAGTTCGCTGCTGGACAGAATATGTTTGTGTCATAACTGGCTGTGATTCATCCCTATGACATACTTTTTAAACGGTTGATGTAACAGTTCCCTCCACTGAATGTGCTAATGCTACAGTTGTAGACCTAGACCCGTGCTGACTACCAGATTGTGTCAAGTGTGCAAAAATAAAGTTATAAAGATTTGAGTACTTGGTTTAACCTGCTGACGGCGGAGATCCACGCTCCGGCCCAGAAGGGGGCGGTAATCTCCTCACGTTGTTTAACGAAGAAGAATCTCCAGCCAATGAGGGCGGAGCATGAACTGCGTCATTTACAGCTAAAAACATCAAAACCCGAGTAGCTCGGTTCGAGTCCAGTTTCAGTCAGACAGACACCCAGCCCGCTGGAGACCCGTTCACCCAACACCGTGACCCGCTAAGCGGCTGCGGGTAACATGTCTGCGGGCTCCAGGAACACGGAACCGTGGGGAGGGTTTGACGACAACCTGATCCAGGTGAGCTAACATGCTAACGTGTCCACTAACACGGGTGGTGTTGGCCGCGTCATAACTAACCGAGTAGAACACTAGTGCGGTAATTATGAGAGAGAAGAAAGGGGATGGCAGCAGCAGATGCAGAGATGGAGAGTAAAGCCGGTGGAGGGGTGAGATGTACTCCAGCAGTCGGCCTGTAGCAGCATAGCTAAAGGGATGAGCCAGGATGTGTACTCTCTTAGAGCAGTCTCCCACTGATCATCTGCTCAGCTGAGCAGGACATTGGTTGAGTAATGTTCTGATTTGTCCTCCCAGGGTGGCAGCTCAGCTGTCATTGACATGGAGAACATGGACGACACATCTGGCTCCAGCTTTGAGGACGTTGGCGAGATGCATCAAAGGATGAAGGAGGAGGAGGAGGTGTCTGCAGAAGCCGCGGCAGCTGAAGACGACGGTGCAGATGATGGAGAATTTCTCGGGATGAAGGGGTTAAAGGGTCAGCTGGGTCGACAGGTGGCTGACGAGGTGAGTGCATCCAGTTGAGCGCTCTGTCCTACTGGCCGGTCGGAGCTGGCCTGTGCCCGTTACCATAGCAATGAAGAGCCTAGCTGAGTCTAGAGTGTATCCATCCATTCATTTTTTGCCACTTATCCAAGGTTAGGTTGTGGGGGCTGCAGCCTAAGCAGAGAGGCCCAGCCTTCCCTCTCCACAGCCACTTGGGCCAGCTCCTCCGGGGAATCCTAAGGTGTTCCCTGGCCAGGCGAGAGACAAAGTCCCTCCAGGGTGTCCTGGGTCTTCCTTTAAGTCTCCTCCTTGTTGGTCGTGCCTAGAAAACCTCACCCGGGAGGCCAGATGCTGGAGCCACCTCAAGTGGCTCCTCCAGCTTTCGCTCACTCGTGAACAAGACCCCGAGGTACTTAAACTCCTCCACTTGGGGCAGGACCTCATCCCTGATCTGGAAAAGGTATTCCACCCTTTTCCGACTAAAGACCATGGTCTCCGATTTAGAGGAGCTGATTCTCATCCCAGCTGCTTCACACTCGGCGGCGAACCGCTCCAGCGAAAGCTGGCGAAGCCAACAGGACCGCAGCTACTGCTGTTTGGGGCAGCAGCAGCTCAGGAGGTTGAGCGGGTTGTCCGGTAATCGGAAGGTTGCAGGTTCGATCCCGGCTCTGACCAGAGACTTCTGCTGTTGTGTCCTTGGGCAAGACACTTGGCACCTTTGCCTGCTGGTGGTGGTCAGAGGTGGCGCCTGTGCTCATGATAGCTCATCTCCATCAGCATAAGAATGGGTGATGGTGGAGTAAAGCACCTTGGGCGGTTGTAAGAAGCCGCTGTACAAATACAGACTTTTCCATTTACATCACCCTCAGGCCACCAACACCTCTGCTGTCCATAGAGGGAATGAACGCGTTTCAGATCTAAACATTCAGCCTCACGAGCTTCGCCCGAGGCTCCTCCTCTTCCTGTGGGCTCACGAGTCCCTGAACGGGGTCAGAAAGGTTATCTGTCTTACACCCTGGATCTCACACGTGTTGTACTTCAGTTTAAATGATGAATAGTGATGACTGTCATCCCCCAGCGTAGCCACTACTGGCCACAAGCAGCGTTACGGTGGTTTAATCCTCCTCCCGTTGTCCTGGAAGAAGGATGTGAAGCTCCTCTCGTCCGTGTCTGGTTTGATGACGACTACCAACATCTGTAGTCCTCTACGTCTTCTCACACGAAACCTAGAATAACTAATCAGCGCTTTCTTGGCATGAAAATGTGCGTTGGCACGTCAGGTGGGATCACAACGTGCCTTTTATCCTCTCGTAGACTCCCATTCATCTTTGTGGGCAGGTGGCGAGCCGTGGTCTGAAGTCGATGCTGTGTTTTCCTTTCCTTGGTGTCCCTCCATCACACACACACGCATGCTTTGCTTCTGGATGTGTCCTCAGCTGTAGTGGTGGTGTGATCCATGCAGATACGCCCTTGGGCACTTTTGTGATGCTTTCCAGGGTCAGCCTCTTTAGGTGGTGACTGGGGGCACAAACCTTGGAAGGATATCACATCACGGATTGAGAGACGTCGGTCCCACGTGTCTCAAACAGGAGCAAGTTTGTCTGTCTCCATGGCAATCTTCTTCTGCATCCTATCATATGACCGAGTCCATCTTGAGAACTTGTGAAACATCTAGAGCAGGTGTGTCCAACGCTGGTCCTCCAGCGTGTCCTGTGTGTGTGTTTTTGTCTTCGACACACACCGGGAGTGATGGAAGGAAAACCAGATCCTCCTTCTGTCTGGAACTCTTCTATCCTAGCTAGGTCTTCAGTGGGAGATGCAGCTTTTCCAGGAGCAGAAATAAGCTCCGCCCACTCGGCCCCTAGCTGAAATAACGTGTGTTCAACCTTCAGGTGTGGCAAGCGGGTAAGCGGCAGGCCTCCAAAGCCTTCAACCTGTACGCGAACATCGACATCCTGAGGCCGTATTTTGATGTAGAACCGTCGCAGGTTCGCAGCAGGTAGGCTGGCTTTCCACTTCCTGTTTCTGTCAGCTGTTTCCTGCTTTCTGTTGTGACTCTGAGGTGTAAACGTTTTAGGCTAATGGAGTCCATGATCCCCGTCCGCATGATCAGCTTCCCTCAGGTATGGTGGGCTCACCTGCACACACACACACACACACACACAGCTTCTCAGGTGTTCCTCCTCTGACCTACAGCACTTCCTGTGCAGAAGGTTGCAGGTGAGCTGTATGGACCGCTGATGCTCGTCTTCACTCTGGTGGCAATCCTGCTGCACGGCATGAAGACGTCTGGGACTGTCATCGTAAGCGCACACACACACACACACACACACACACACACACACACACACACACACACCTTAAAAGTAGTTTAATTCATCTTTTCCATCATGGTGGTGAAATGGGATCAGTCTGGTAGGTAGTTGTCATGGTAACCTGGGTCGAGCTGCTTGATCATCTCTCTGAAACACACACACACACAAAGGTCTTACCATGGAGCAGTCTGACATGTTCCACAAACCAGTCTGGCAGCTTCAGAAGGTGCTGATAGGTCATTTTGTCCACGTCCTTCAGATGTTCCCGCTCCACACACACTCCGACCAAGATAAGTAATGTGTGTGTGTGTGTGTTTTCCTGCAGAGGGAGGGAACTCTGATGGGCACGGCCATCGGTACCTGTTTCGGTTACTGGCTCGGCGTCTCCTCCTTCATCTACTTCCTGGCTTACCTGGTCAACGCTCAGATCACCATGCTGCAGATGCTCTCCCTGCTGGTCAGCACCAGGACCATTTGGTGCACTCTTTCTCACCTCAGTGTGACAGCTGAACCCACTTCCTGTGTCTTGTTGCCAGGGTTATGGCCTGTTTGGTCACTGCGTCGTCCTCCTCGTTACCTACAACAT
The DNA here is from genome assembly GCF_043380555.1 of Nothobranchius furzeri. Classification (NCBI taxonomy): domain Eukaryota; kingdom Metazoa; phylum Chordata; class Actinopteri; order Cyprinodontiformes; family Nothobranchiidae; genus Nothobranchius; species Nothobranchius furzeri. Next base: position 62,462,897 of record NC_091752.1, on the reverse strand, counting down.
TCATTTCCACTTGCTGTTCTACGCCATGTGGCTTCTGATTGGAGGACTGTCCACGCTACGGATGGTATGAGCTCGTTTCCCATCAGGCCCCGAGGGTGTACTTCCTCTCAGGATTCATGTGTTTGTTTCTCAGGTAGCGGTTCTGCTTTCTCGGACCGTGGGTCAGACTCCTCGTTTGCTGCTCTGTGGGATGCTGGCTCTGCTGCACATGAGCTTCCTGCTGTACCTGCACTTCAGCTACCACCAAATCCTGGAAGGTCAGAGCCAGAACCTGGATCCGAACCAGGGTCCAGGCCCTAATCATGGAAATAGTCCCCGTCTGAATCGGACACTTGTTTAGAACCTAAACCAGAACTAGGACTAAAACAAGCTTTAGAACAGGACAGAACCAGTAATGATGTCCGTGGAGAAACCGCTGTCTCACATACCCGCTGTTAGAGCCTAGAATGACGCCTGTGGCCCACGGGACCCTGACGCGGTAGCACGGCTGAGCTGCTGTTGCTAGGAGGACCCGGTGTCGGTACAAGATCGGCTCGGGGTCCGTCGACTGCCGATGACGTCTAAGTAGTTGACTGGCTGAACATGAACCTTATGGAATTACGTAATCACGTTACGTTGTTATCACGGTACGTTGGTCCAGGCAAATCTTTCTGTAGGAAAGATGGACAACTTTTACAAAGAAATCCATCATTACCTCTTTGAAAATACACTTTTAGCATAGAGCTGCATGTATATTAGGGCTGAACGATTAACCGCGTGTGCAATTAAATTGCGATGTGACAAAAGGAGATTTTCTAATCGCAAAGGCTGCAATTTGGCAGCGAGTGGTTAGCGCAATGCTAATATACATGGAAAAACCCATAGGAATGCTAATGCTAATATCACCGATTACATTATTACAAATTATGAGTTAGAAACGTGCCAAATGATTACATTTGGAGTCTAATAGAAAGTAAAACTACCATCAATCAAATAAGTACAGACAGGTATTTTAGTAAAGCCAGAAAACTTTTAACTCCAGAGTTTTGGCTAGCAGCTATGAGCGTAACTGAACTACGCATGGACAAGACGTCAAAAACGCTAAACACAAAATACTTCAATAAACGGGACACACTTCTTTCCTGCAAATACAATTTCACAGGTGTTGCTAATACCTATGATTCTTCAAGGGATGTGCTCAAAGAGGAGTTCAACATTATGAATAAAATATAGTGTTTTATTTTACAAATACCATTATAAACACAAACTTACGTCTTAAGAAACATTATTTTATTAACGAAACTGCTAAATTCTTTCCAACAGTATAGATGTGTAGTGTATTTTGTCCGAGTGGGTTTGCCGTACTTTGACGTCATCGGCAGTCGAAGGACCCCGAGCCGATCTTGCACCGACACCGTCAGAGCGTGCTCTCTGGAGGGAACACTTCTTCTGTGAGCGTGCTCATCTTGTTAAGTTGCTACGGTAACCAAACTGGTTGGCAGCTCAGACAACAAAACTAACTCCAAACAGAACATCAGACTCGGCATTACAAATGTAGAACTTCAGTATAACTACACTTTACCATCTATATAGAAGAAAAAGAAACAATCTCTTCTACAGCGCCTCTCAAGATAAAATCACGAGGCGCTTCACAAAAACAGATTTAAAATGTATAAAAAAAGAATTTAGAAAATGATAAAAAATAAGTTTCAAATAAGCAAAAATAGACAATTCTGATTTTAAAAAATGCACAGAGAGAGAGAGTGAATAGGAAAGAGGAAAATCGGTGGGTCCTGGGGAAGGCGGAATAAGGAGAGGGTGGTGATGAATGTCACGCCAAACCTGAACAGGCGAGTTTACAGCTGCTTTTTAACCCTCCAGCATTGTTAATGGTCAGATGGACCATTGGAGACGGCCACAGAGAAGGAGCGCTCAGACAGATGAGAGGAGAACCACTCCAGAGCAGTTCCTGATAGGCCTACCCAGTCTCTCAGCCTCTCCAGTAGCAGGTGATGGTCAGCAGTGTCAAAGGCTGCTGTCAGGTCCAGCAGGACCAGAACAGATCAGTCCCCTGCATCACTGTGGGTCAGAAGGTCATTAGAGACCCTAAGAAGAGCTGTTTCAGTAGAATGAGCTCTACGAAAACCTGACTGGAAGCTATCATAGATGTTATGTTCATCAAGAGCACAAACTCCAGCCTGGAGGTCTGCTCCAGCCGACCGCACCATAAATGATGGCTGATGCCACCACTGAGTCATAGAAGGCCCTTAGGAGTGGCTCCTGCGCTTCAAAGGACCTCTGTCCAGAGTCCACTTGAGAGTTAATCAATAGTCCCAATCAGACTTGGTCTAGAGCCGATCAACAGATCCGATCAGACCAATCGGAAAGTCTGCCTTCTGGTTTTAATCCTGACTTTTTCTGCTGTTTCAGGACTGCTGGATTCTCTTGAAGGACACAACATGGCTCCCATCCAGCGGGTGGTCCGAGATGTTCCTGAAGTGACGCTCAACGCTACCGTGAGGAGCCTGGGGGGGATGCTGATGGCCCAGTGAAGGGGTGGGGTGGGGGGATGAGGGGGCTGCTTGTAACTTATCTAAGACTTTATTTCATTCACTTAAAGCATTTTAGATTTTTAGAGATCAATAACTTTATAGAGGACTCGTCTCTGTTTCGTGTTTAGTGGGAATCTCCGATTATCTCTGTTCTGATAAGTGTAGTTGTCTCTCTGCTAATACCTGCAATAAAGTATCAAAGTATTTCTACTCTTTAGTAGTTTTACTCTAATGAACGTGAAAGGTCAGACTTTGGTCAGTCTAAAGGTGCTGTAGAACAAAGAGCTTCACGAGTCGGTTAAAAAACCAAACAGGATAAAACGATGAGCGGAGTGAAAGTTACACTTTCATTAAGGTCCTCCTTCAGAGAGGGGGCTGCTGGGGCGGTGTGAAGGTCTAGAAGTCTGAAAATGTGTCTTAAATCTGCGCTGCCAGGTTCCTGTCTCCATAATGTGCTTGTGCCACTGTCAGGTTGACTTTCCATCTGGTTTGATTTTTTTTATATATATAAATCACAAAGTTTGTGTGGAAAGTCTCGACAGTTTTCAGACCCCTTTTGTGGAAAGCTTTACGACTGTCCTGGTCTAGTTCAGACCTACCTCAGGGCTGTACTTGTGCACAGACCTTTGTGTATTTCGTGTGTAGGAACTAATATACATATTGTGTAGTATTCTTCCTTTTGTACTTGTGCGTGGAAAATGTTCCTAAATATAAGAACACCTCGGACAAGGGAATTCCCTCCATTGCGTAGAATCCTTACTAAAACCGTACTTAAGCTCAGCAAAAAAATTGTACTTGCGCCAAGTAGGTTTGTGGTCTATCAAACATGGAGTACGCACAGCTGCACGCAATCTCCGCTTCATAAATCAGAGACTAACGAGAATGTTTCTCAGCTGCATTTTAGTCACGTCCCACCCTCGCCACGCCCACTTACTGCCATAAATGGTCGATGCAAAGTGCCTTGTGGATCTCATGCATATACATAAGCTGGTTCGTTGCAGCATTTCGATCACGGCCGCAGATCAAGGAAGCGCTACTTCACGAGCAGAAGTTGAGGTACTTGTGGGTGAGGTGGAGAAATGAAAGGAAGTGCTTTTGCAAAACAAGAGAAAATCCACGGAGTGACACAGCGTTGCTGCAGCCCTCAATGCTGAGTTCTTCAGAGAGATCTGTGGCAGATATTTAAAAAAAAAAGATCCAATCAGGATTCAATCCCCAGACTCAGATGAAAGTTACATGCACTAACCAGTCAGCCCAACAGAAATCTTTCTTGTCCAAGTAGCCAGGGCGCATGATCAATCGGGTCACAGTGACAGGACACACACTGTTACAGACGCATGACATTCTGTCTCAACCAGTCCCCCTGCTGATTTTCTGCATTCTGTATTCTGCGCTTCAGGCTGTGTGTGTGCGTGCGTGTGGGGGGTCTTATTCTGTGTGAAAACGAAGCAGTACAAGTGATAATCCTGCAGGTTTTCATAATTTTATCCTTCCAAGCAGCACTGCAGGTGCTCTCCATGTCCAAAATGTGAGTAAGCCAGGTCCTTAATCAACTCAGTTGCGCACATTTTTCCGCTAAGTTTCCTTTCATAAATCCCAAAGTTTGCGGGGAAAGTTGCTTACGCAGTTGTTGCACTCCCAAAACAGACAGGACTCCGTTTTCTGTTTGGCAACTTTATTTGCCCCACGCTGCATTGATTTTTTTTTTTGGCTTGTTCTCTCTGGAGCAGCGGGCGCGAACCACAAACCGACACCTTTACACACTGTCCACACAGGGCCTCTTCATGACGTAGCATCACCTTTTCTAGTCACTTCTGTGCCTGAACAAAAATAACTACAATTGTTTTTAATAATTGAACTTCATCGGAAGATTTACATTTGGCATCTGAGTTTTTACAACTACTGGACTGCCTTAATCTCCGACAGCATGTTGATGTTCCTACACATTCCAGAGGGCATACCTTGGATCTGGTTATTACAAACTCTGTACCCATTAGCAACCTTTTTGCGTATGATCTGGGGGTGTCTGACCACAAGGTCATTTCAGTGGAGTTGTCACTCTCTTGTTCACCCACAAATGCAAAGGGACAGATACGCTACAGAAACTTGAATAAGATCAACACAAAGATCTTCAGAATCTCTCCTCTGCTGAATGTTCCTCAGTCACTGAGTCAGTTGACTTCTACAACAAATCCCTCGGCAGTCTCCTTGATGTTCATGCCCCTGTCAGATACAGAACCGTCTGTTTTTCACGTTCAGTCCCCTGCTATACATGTTTGCTGAGGAAGATGAAGACAACTGGGCGTGTTCTCGAGCGTCGTCTACTGGCTTCAGGGCTCACTGTTCATAAGCAAGCTTACAGAGAACATCAGAAGGCATGTGCAAGAGCACTGAGAGCCGCAAGATCACAGTTTTACTCGAATGTCATTAACAATAGCTCTGGAAATTCAAAGCAACTGTTCTCTACTATAAATCGCCTATTCGCCTGTTGAAACCACAATTTCAATCTCATATGGAAGCTACAGAGGGGAACTGCAATAACATCATTACCTTCTTCAGGAAAAAAGTGGGTACCATCTGCTCGTCTTAATCGAGTTCCTCTGCACTTCCTGTCTTGTTGGATGACCCACAGCCAGGGAACTTTCAACCCTTTAGCTGTTTCTCTACAGTTACACAGCAAGAGGTTGAGGTCATTATCAGAAAGATGAAACCATCAAATTGTGCTCTGGACCCTTTTCCAACAGTTTTGGTTAAACCCAACATTTGTTCCCTACGTCCCCTGATTACCAGGATAATAAATCACTCTCTCCAGACCGGATATATTCCCGCTACATTGAAATCTGTCATCATTAGACCACTTTAAAAAAAATCAACTTTAGATCCAGAAGTACTTGCAAACTACAGGCCCATTTCTAACCTCCCATTTCTTTCTAAAATACTGGAAAAAGTAATTGCTGCACAGCTTCAGTCTCATCTAGAAGCAAATAATTTGTTTGAGAAATTCCAGCCCGGCTTCCGCTCCTGCCACAGCGTGGAAACAGCTCTGGTTAGAGTTACGAATGACCTGCCGATGTCGGCTGATGCTGGTCTCCCATCGCTTCTCATCCTGTTGGACCTGTCCTCAGCCTTTGATACTGTTGATCACAACATTCTGCTTCACAGATTATGTCACACTGTTGGACTCTCTGTACAAATGGTTCTCATCTTATCTTTCTGAAAAAATGGAGCATGTTGCCCTGGGAGAGGCTAAATCTGCTATACACAATGTCACCTGTGGTGTTCCTCAGGGTTCCGTGCTCGGTCCGATTTTGTTCGTATTATATATGCTTCCCCTGGGCCATATCATCAGCCAGCATGGTATTTTATTCCATTGTTATGCTGATGATACTCAGCTTTATCTCAGGATAAATTCCACCTCCTCGTCTACTCCGCCATCATCCACTTTGACCATCTGTTTGGAGGAGATAAAGTCATGGATGAAGCAAAATTTCCTGCAGCTAAATAGCTCGAAGACTGAAGCTATTTTAGTAGGCACCCCACACCAGGTTAGGTCATCTAACATCAACTGTATACCATTTCTGGTCAGGATATCCCACTGTCAACATCTGTTATAAACCTTGGGGTTAAAATGGACTCGAGTTTGACGTATGAGGCCCATGTCAAGTAACTGTGTAAAACGTCTTTTTTCCACCTCAGGAATATAGCAAAACTGAATCCAGCACTAACGTTTGCTGATGCGGCAAAGTTGGTCCATGCGTTTGTCTCCTCCAGGCTGGATTTCTGCCATGCACTTCTCATTGGGACTACTGGAAAAATCCTTCAAAAGCTGCAGTATATTCAGAACTGTGCTGCTAGGATCCTGATGAGAGGACGCAAATATAACCATATTACGCCCATTCTTAAATCTCTTCACTGGCTCCCTGTTTCATCTAGAATTGATTACAAGGTTGCCCTTCTCACTTACCAGCGTATATATGGGGATAGATAGAATAAACATAAATTATTAAAATAACTTGCCAAAGCAAGTATATATTAGTTTCATATTACTTGCAAATATTAAAGTCAAAGTAAAGAAAATCTATTCTGTGTATCTTCATTTGTCGTTTTATAAAATATTTTCTTTGAGGTTCTAGAGATTTGCTTTTTTGTTTCTTGGACTGGGTGTTAACCTTAAATTTTGTTTGCTGCTTCTGTGTATTTTTTTTTTTACTATTTTCTGTAAATTAAATCAGGTATTGAGTTTTTATTTATAAGTTGATATGGTAAGTTATAAGGTATCTTAAAACGCATATTTAAGATGACCTCGGTTTACAAACTACAGCTAGTTCATCAGAAACAAATCTTGTTGACATTAAAACGGTAAGTCTATGGGAAATTGAAAGGATAGGGGAAAACGGCTGGAAAATGGAGTGAAATAAGGGGAGTTTCCTGCTAAAACTGATTTATTTAATAGCCACTTCTCTAATGTTAATAAAAAATTCAAACCTTGTGAAAATCGGTTGAATATTGAGAAAGTTAAGAGTTGTTTAAGTAGTGCATGCACCACTAAACACCAGTGTTGGAGGGGGCAGGTGTCCGAAGTAAAATGGCCCCCCCGCGTACGGACTTCAGGGTCAATTGACGAACAGCGTGGGTAAGGGATCTAGCTAATATATATATATATCTATGGATTCAATCCTTTATAGGCAATTAAGGCTCACACGCGTCCACAGGCAGACCCTGTTAATCGATACTAGATAAATGAGAATAGAAGGAAATGACAGAGCCTCGTTCTTCATCCAGACAGAGGAATAATTGTTCGAATGCTGTAAAGCATTCAAACTATAGTGATCCTGTTTCTCTCTATAGTTATTAGTCGGTTTATTATTCTGCTTCCGTACATTTGTTGGCATTTAACTACTTCCACAATTCTACAACTATTTACAAAATTTTGGTATCAAAACGTTCAGCTCGTTCAGCTTATGCCGGCAATGACTTTTGGTAATAAAATATTTTATACTTTTTGAGATATTCAGCTTTTCTGCGATTTTTGGTCCCATTGAAATGAATGGGATTGCTCAATTTTCAGCTAAATCCTATCACTTTTTTGAACTTTTACTCTTATAGGTTAACTTTAACCTAGAGACTTCATTCAGGTTTCAACAAACTCACAAGACTTTCAGCTATTACTGGTTAAAAAATATTTTTGATATCTATTACAGTTTTTCTAAAATCACAGGTTGAAGTTGAGGTACGGCTTGAGATTTTCAGAAAAAATCACAAAAATTATAATGGGCAGAGATAGGAGCAATGACCCTCCTTTGCTCCATTTCTGGCATTGTCCTGAGAAAACTGTAAGTCCGATTGAAATGAGACACACGCTGGCTTGCAGCTAACGGATATACCTTCATTTTGAGCTATAAATAATGAATGTACTCCAAACATTGTGGTCGTACGGTTCATTTCTTTGAGAATATTTGAATTTAAAAAAATGTCTCTCACCACTCTAAACTGAAAATTCTGCACTCTACCTTCACATTTTCTGGAAACAACTCTTTCCAACACAATGAGAGCACGAGTTTTAGCTACCAATCATGTTTCTCGAATTCCTGTCCAATCATTGGGAGAGGAGGGCAAGTTTCTGTCAGAGCTGTAGAAAGAGAGAGTTACGACACTCTGAACTCGCCGACTCGCGGTCACGTGGTTCATGGAGCTCTCAGTTCCAAACATCCCACAGCGCCGTAAGTCAGTTTGAACGGCGTATGGTGGGACAAATCATACAAATTTTATATAATCACATTTCCCCTGGCGATTTGTGGTAATTATTGAATAATATTATATATTACGTCCTAACTCCTTCACAAAGTAGCCTATTTATATTTTTCCGAGCATTTGTAAGAAGACAAACACCCGTGACTGTTCTACATTACAGGAACACGACCGTCCTAACACATTGCAGAACACATTTAGACCACATACATTACTATAATATACTATAGCAATACATTTGATGCAGTAATGCAACACACTGCTCTAAAATAAGCATATTTAATAACTTTAAGTCCTACAAGAACCCTAAACTGGAGTTGTAACATCCATTTTAAAGTGTTTATTGAAAGCTAGAATTCTGCTCCAGCTTACCTTGAAGAAAACATGTAGCTGTTTATGCTTTCAATGATGATCTATTATGTTCAGTAGAATTCATTTTACAATCGTTACTCTATAATTTTATGTGAAGACAGTACATGCATCTATAACCCGTTTATCTGGCTTCTATAGCCTTACTAATAGCAACTAATTAAAAAGAAAATTTCAATAAAACTGTATGGTCAAACAAGGTAGATAAAAAAGTGGTATTTGTGAAAAAATGAATACAAACTTGTACAACATGTATAATAGCATTTTTAATAAAGCATTTTACCAACATTATGTTTAGTCATTACATATGCACAAATAAGCTGAATCATTAATTATGAGCAATGTACTCAAGACCTAATGAAACTCTTTTGAATAACTTTATTTTGATCATTATTAAAATAAAATTTGTCAGTGGGTTAAAATTTAAATGACTAATTTTAGGGTTGGATAAAAATTTAAAATGTAATTTTGCATCTCTATATTTTTGGCTTTGCTCAATATTTCTATATGTACAAAAACTGTATTTTAATAATACCTTTGTAGGTTGATTATCTTACCGTGATTCTCTGAGATGGATTCACTTTGAAGTTGACTTTGTTGGGGGAACTTTTCATGTCGGACAACCCTGGGTTTGGTCTGTCAGGTGACTTGCACACGGAGTTTCACAAGAACCAGTTACACTGTCTGTGTGTTTGTGTAAAACACCTTTAACAGTTTGAATCTAACATCAAAAACACAAGAATGCGAGAAAACACGGAGTGTAACGTAAATCTAGTTGTACAAAGAAATCGCCTGACAGCCAACGTTCACCTGCGAGTCTGTGCGCAGGACACTAAAGCCCTCGGATTTATTTGGCGGGAAGCAGCCGGAAGTAGCTGAAACCAGCTGCTGGGACGAGAGGAGGCAGGATGAAGATTTATTTCTGTGGTAGCATCCGCGGTGGCAGAGAGGACGTGCACGTGTACCAGAAGATCACGCACAAGCTGAAGGACTACGGGAGCGTACTAACCGAGCACGTGAGCGACCCGGAGCTGAGCGATACAGGTGACAATTAAACACACGCACACAAGCTTCCTGATAATCGCGCATAGTTTAAGTTACCGTAATGTCTAGAATTGAATGACAACAAAAGAAGGGAGAGCCGCCAGAACACCGGTGTCCAGCACGTTTTAGTGTTTTTATGCTCCGACACACCACTCCCGTATTGCCACAAGTGGTTGAATCACCTGCAGAAGCTCATCAGGCTCTGCAGAAATGTGTTAATCACCTGCTGATTGAAATCACGTGTGTTGAACTACAAACTACAGTTACCTGCTGGATACAGACCCTCTGGGCCCGGAAATGAAAACTCCTGTCATAATAATCCTGGACAAAGCACCACTCGTTATCGCTTATAGGGAGCCTAACCTTTCCTTTCCTGGGTCATGTGGCAGCTCCAGAAAGGTTTTTCTGCTGGTGCTATGAAGGAAGTGGTCATGCGTATTGTTCTCTAAAACACTTTCAACATTAGAAGACACACATGCGTGCACAAAACCTCAACGTCTGAAACAATCATTAATATACATCATAAACACACACGGCCACACAGAAAACCGTCTGTAGTGTCGCAAGGAATCAGCTGTGTTCCCCAGATGAAAACAAACGTATATGAAAACAAACTTTGTCAGAAGGAAAATGTTTAATTTACCATCACGTCTTCATAACGGGACAATCCTCCTGTTGTGGTCGAGGGCAAAGGTGTCACTAATTGTGCTGCTGTCCAGTGTCCATGTTCTTAATGGGTTAATAGATCACTTGTTCGATTGTCCCCACTGCTGTTCCTCAGGTAGTTTTTAGACGTCGCAAACATGAAAAACTACGCTCACAGCTCTCTGATGTGACAGGAAGGGTCAAAGAAATGGATATCAGTTTAAACAAGTCCTGAAATGCATCTTTGTGAGGCCACGTAAGAGGTAGATGCCCCTGCTCTTCTTCTGCAGCAAACCCAGTGGAGCTCTGCTGCCAAGTTCTCCTCACTGACTCCATAGTGATGGGCCACAGGCAGAACGCATTGTTTGTCGAGGAAGAATGAATGTTTGGGGCTTAATGCTGGCAAACCTTGCAGTGCATTGTTTGTTTCTGATGAAAAACGCTGCTGAAACTCCGCCAACATTCTGTCTATAACAGGATAGAAGGACTGTGTTTTCAGGTCATCCATGCTGCAAAAACCAGCTCCTTCTATTTGGGCATCCACAATAAAACCCTCCAGGTATTTGGCTGTTTGAGTTTGCCTTTTCTCCCGTTGTGCAGTCTGTGTTGCTACTCCCGTCTTCATGCACAGCTCCTCAGCTTGCTTTCGGAGCATTTCCCATTTTTCTTCTGTGCTCTTTTCTGATATTGCAGAGATTACAGCACGAGTCAGGTCGTCTGCTGCCACAAGATCCAAATTGGGAGACTGTAGCTGATCAGACATGAATTTAGTTGTTCTAAAGATGCAGAACAAACTTCTCATCTATAAGTGCACTGACAGCTGTAGCCTCTGTTCTCCGTTTCGCGTTTTTCTGCTGAACAATTTCACACAGTGTAGCCATGGGAGTGTTTTTTTTTTTGACAGCGCATAGTGAATCATCCTGGCATGCCCAGCGAGTGTCACTCAGGCCTAGTCCACACGTAGCCGGGTTTTTTAAAAACGAATATCCGCCCCTCCAAAAACTTGCATCCACACCACCGCGTTTTAAAATAAAACTGTCCACACGTACCCGGACATGCCAGACCTGTAGGTGGCAGTACTTCCCCCGTTCTTAACCTCGTCCTTCGTCTGCGGTCTTCCGCAAGGAGCAGTAAATCCGCTTGCAAAAACAAACAAGCAGAAAGCGCTTGGACAATTGATAAAGCGAGCGCAGCTCTGAGGGCATCCATGCTGTCGGCTAGTGTAAACACAGGTCGCACACGTGATGTCAGCATTTTTTCGTCGTGGAAAGTGACGTTGCGGACCTTAAAACTCCGGTTTTGTCTGTTCACACGCAGACACCCAAAACGGAGAAAACGCAGATCTTCACTTTGGCCGGAGTTTTAAAAAAGATCCGTTTTCGTGTGAAAAAACTCTGTTTTTGTGTGGATGACAGACCAAAACGTAGAAAAATATCTACGTTTTGGCAGATCCCCGGCTACGTGTGGACAGGGCCTTAGTCTCTTGAGCTCTATGCGCTGCCCTGCTGATATGAGCTCATCCTGCTTTTTTCAGAAAAGATCATATGGACCACTGATCCTGGAAAAAACCTGTGAAGGCATTTGCAGTGTCTCAAAAAAATCTGCTGCAGCAACAACATTATGCGCACAGTCGACTAACACAAGATCCAGGCTGTGAGCATTGCAATGCATATAAACTGCTTGTGGCACTTCTTTTTTAAACTTTTCCTGCACTCTGTTGTTGCATCCATACGTAACCGTGGCGCCATCATAACACTGGCCGACGCCATCATAACACTGGCCGACGCAACAGTTCATGTCAATAGCTGAGTGTCAGCTTGATGCTGCGAGTCTGCGTCCAATCCATCTGCTGGGGTGAAATGCAGAAATTCCTCCTCCGCTCTCCCTGACTCTGGCTGCAAATAATGCACTAGAACTGAAATGAGTTATTTTTTTGCTGATGTCCTTACTTTCATCCACCAATATGGCTAAATATTCAGCTTCCTTCACCTCGTCGCTGATTTGTTTTATCATGTCAGCCATTATGTTAAAAATCTCGTTCTGTATTTCATGGGAGAAGAAGTGGAGGTGGTTGAGGAATACAAATACCTTGGAGTTCACCTGGACAACAGACTGGACTGGAGAAAGAACAGCGAAGCCGTTTACAAGAAGGGACACAGCAGACTGCACTTCTTGAGGACGCTTAGGTCCTTCAATGTCTGTAGCAAGATGCTGCAGATCTTCTACAAGTCTGTTGTTGAGAGTGTAATCTCTTCAGCCATCATCTGTTGGGGTAGTAGCATCAGAAGCAGGGACCTGAAAAGGCTCAACAGCCTGATAAAAAAGGCTGGTTCTGTTCTGGGGACGACTGTGGAACCACTGGAGGAGATGATGCAAAGAAGGATTCTCCAGAGAATCAAGAAAATGATGGACAACCCTGAGCATTCTCTTCACAAGACTGTCCGACAACGGAAGAGTGTCTTCAGTCAGAGGCTTCTTCAGTTTGGCTGCAACACTGACCGCTACTGAAGATCCTTCCTGCCAACAGCCATTGTAATATACAACAACTCTTTGATGACTTGATTATTCTTTTTATTCTGAGCTACTACAGCAATCAATTTCCCTCTGGGATTAATAAAGTGTTTTTGAATTGAATTGAATTGAATGATGAACATACTTCCCATTAGATGGATTAGTGGCCAATTTCTTTTGGACTGTTGAATCAAACTTTCCAATAACATCCAACATCTCAGGAAAATGATCTTTGTTTGCTGAACCCTCATCCTCACTGTGACCGCGCTGTGTGGCGCACTTTCCACCACACCCATCATGTACCTTCGGGTTAGGGAAACTAAATTAGTTCATTTAAACTCACTCCATGCCTCCATTGAAAATTTGTATCCAGCGCTTTCGTGATGATTTTTCAAAGATGCAGCTGCTTTTCGCCAGTTACTGAAGCCAAGTGTTGTAAATGCGGGCTCCAAGTGAAATCCATAGCCTCCCTTTAGAAAATGCAGACAGCTAAAGCAAAACGTAGCACCTTTGCTCACCCTATATTCCACCCACGTATGCTGATCCAGCCAACCTTTGCTGAAACAGCATTTCGGTTGTGTTATCTTTAAAATAATCTATTACCTCCCCAATTTATTTTACAAAGTCATCATCTAATAACCATTTTGGATTTAGACTCCACCTGGGTGGATCTCTTACATGAGCTTTATCTATATACGTAAATCCGCATGGTCCGTGATCAGATGGCAGTATAATGTCATAAAAACAGTCATCTATTTTAGAGATTAGTGTAGCTGAGTCCAGAAAATAATCAATTCTAGAAAAAGTTTTATATACTCCAGAATAACAGGAATATGCGGTTTCGTCCTGCTTAAAGTGCCTCCACACATGGATCAAACTGAGCTCCTTTAAAAAGTGTTTAATAGTTAATAGTGTGTGTTTGGTCAACCCCTGTGGAACGGTCCCTGGCTGGGTCCAATGTGCAGTTCCAGTCCCCTGCAATTACACATGCGCCTGGGAGGGAGGAAAGAGTCCAGAAGAGGTCAGTGAAGAAGGTTGGGTCGTCCACATTCGGACCATAAACATTTACTAGATTCAGACTAACGTCAAGCAATGAGCCCTGTAAGATTAAATATCTGCCACGTTTATCTTCAGTCGTATTTGACACTTGAAAAGGAACTGAGCTATGGATAAGGGTCACAACTCCGTGTGCCTGTGAATGAAGTGAGGCTGTATAAACAGTCCCCTGCCATCTTCTACTTATTTTAATATGATGTTCTCTAACAGTATGAGCCTCCTGTAAAATATGATATTTGAACCCGAGTATCTTAACGTATTCATGGCTTGTTTAATCTTTTTAATTTTCTGTAAACCTCTACAATTCCAGGACATAAATTTAAGCCTCACACTCTGACATTTGACAAGAGAAGGGAGAATGTAATTCTGGTAGGCTGTTTGATTGGGCAAGATTAACCACAGAACAACAACGCCACCAACTGGCTGAACTGCAGAACCAAAAACGGTACACTTCGATAATGTCGGAGGTGCAGCAAGGAGCGCCGAACTCGGCGTGGTCTCATTGGCCCGACCTAGCGGCACCGGGCCCGGCGTGGTTCCATCCGCCTGGCCCGGCAGTGCCGAACCCGGCGTGGTTACGCCGGCCCAGGCCAGCGGCACCGAGCCTGACGTGGTTCTGTCAGCCCGGCCCAGTGGTACCGAGCCCGGCGCAGAACCCGGCATAGTTCCGCCAACTGGGCCTAGCTACACCGACTCCGGAGGGGTGCTGCTAAGCCGGGCCCAACAACATTCATCGCGTCGCGGTGAGCCCGGGACCAGAGGACGACGGTTGCAGATGAGTGGAAGAGATGCCAGCAGGAAGAGCCGGTGGACGAGGTAAAGAAATGGCAACAGAAGACCTGGAGGAGATCAAACGACCTCTGAACTTTATGTCAGGTGAACTGTCAAAAGTAACATCAGAGCAGGATCGGTTACTGAGACTGATGGAGGAGGAGAAAGAGCTTAAAATACTGTTAACTGAAAAAGATAAGAAGATTTCGGCCTTAGAGCAAAGAGTTGATGAACTTGAACAATATACAAGACGAGAGGATTTGGTGATAATGGGACTAGAAACCCGAAACAGAAGCTACGCAAAAGCAGTAGCAAATCATGACTCAGCAGAAGAGGCTTCAGACAAAGAACTTGAGACACTAGAGCAGCAAGTTGTTACTTTTCTGCACAGCAAGAACATAACTATTCAAAGAGATGCTATTTCAATATGTCATGCACTGCCTAAAAAATTGAGAAAGCTAAACCAACTATTATTGGAAGGTTCACCAGCAGAAAACAAAGAAACAGCGTTCTGTTACAAGCAAACAAGCTAAGAGGCACCAATGTGTATATAAATGAACATGTAACCAAAAAAATGGGACAATGGCTAGAGAGGCACGGATGCTAAAAAAGCAGAAAAAAATTGTAGCTCCATGGACAAGGAACGGGAGTGTATGGATCAGAGAAGAAGAAGGGTCACAGGCTAAGATAATAAAGGAGCTGGGAGAACTGGAAAATTTTACTAAACAGTGAAAGTTGGAAGAGGGATGTAGAATCAAGTTAAATCTCCTATAGCATCACATAAATGAAATACAAGTAAACCACAACACAAGCATATGGACATAACAACAAATACATATGAGGAACCAGAATACAAGATGGGGCTGCTCGATTATGGCAAAAATAATAATCACGATTATTACGACTGAAATTGAGATCTCGATTATTTGGGACGATTTTTCAATTTATGTTGATTTTATTTGTTTTTGTTCAGCCATAAAATTGCTCAGGGCACAATCAGGACAAAAATAAATAAGAAACAAGATGATCACTAAATAACTCCTGATTCCCAGGATAAAAAGACCAATATACTTATAGCTCATAGTTTATGACCCAAAGGCTATAGACCTTGGTTTAACTCATTTAAGTCTAACCAGTACAGACCCAAATACCAATATCTTGCAAATACTGACAGCAAGAATTATACAGTGGCATTTATAACAAATAAATGCAAATAAATTGATGTTCACAAAATGTTTCATAACATTTACTGAAGTTGTGTCAAGGTGCTGTAGGAGAGTGCACTAGCACCGTGTCCTCAGAGAGATTAGTTATTATTTATCAGCGTGAGGAACTTATTCTACCTTATTTATAAACTATTTATTTACAAGTCCATCAGTTAATGTAATAAATGTCCCAACCACAGCTGCACCCCCCACCCCCAAACTGGTCTCACAGCAATCGGGGCAAGCTGCATGTGTGTTTAGCACGCCGCACGCGCACATTTAGCTGTTTTTAGTGGTTCAGGAGTCCGCAGGTGCGGTGTGTGTGTCACTCACTCTGGTTAATCCAACAGGGAGCCGGCTCCGAGAGCCGTTTTTTTAGCGACTGACACATCACTACATCATTCCCTTTCCTAATGTCCTGAATGACGGTCCGGAGCGCAGGCGGAGTGTTTAGCTAACCTGCAGGAAATCTCGACGACGGTTATCCAGAAAGTAGCTAAGGGTTACCAGAGATGTTTCTGAGGTGTTTGCTAGGTACTTTTAAGATTTAAAAAGTCAAGAAGGGGGTCTGAGAAGCTGTTAGAAATAGCATCAAAGTCGCTAAGTTGGCAACACTGTAGGGAGGAGCGCTTCATTTGCAACTCAGGGCAGCGCAAGTGGGAGGAGCAAATAATCTGCTAGTTTTGTTTTTATAATCCTTCAAAACTCAGATCGTAATCGTGATTAAAAGTCGATTAATTGAGCAGCCGTACAGCTGAGTATGAATTAGCTGAGATGAGAATCAGCTCCTCTAAATCCGAGACCGTATGGCCTTGAATCGGAAAAGGGTAGAAAGCCTTCTCTGAGTCAGGAATGAGGTCCTGCCCCAAGTGGAGGAATTTAAGTATTTTGGGGTCTTGTTCACGAGTGAGTGCTCCGTCTGCAGTGATATGGGCGTTGTACCAGTATGTTGTGGTAAAGAGAGAGCTGAGCCGGAAGACGAAGCTCTGGATTTATCGGTTAATCTACATTCCTGCTCTCACCTATGGTCACAAGCTTTGGTTAGTGACCAGAAGAATGAGATCGCCAGTACAAGCGGCCAAAATGAGTTTTCTCTGCAGGGTGGCTGGGCTCTCTCTTAGAGGTAGGGTGAGAAGCTTGGTCATCCAGGAGGGGCTTGGAGTAGACCTGCTCCTCCACATCGGGAGGAGGCAGTTGAGGTGCATCTGATTAAGATGCCTCCTGGACACCTCCCTGGTGAGAATTTCCAGGCACATCCAACTGAGAGAAGATCTAAAGGAAGGCCTAGGACACTCTGGAGGGACTATATCTCTTGCCTGGTCAAGAACTGCCTTAGGAGACCCTCGGAGGAGCTGGCCCAAGTGGCTAGGGAGAGGGAAGTTGAGTCCTTTCAACTTAGGCGGTTGCCCTCGCAGCCTGACTCCGGATAAGCAGAAGAAAATGGATGGATTGTTAAAAGGGACTGTGGGACATTTGAGTTGTGTACAGTACAGGCCAAAATTTGGACACAACCTCTCATTCAATGTGTTGTCTTTATTTTCATGACTATTTACAATGGGAAATTATCACTGAAGGCATCAAAACTATGAATGAACGCATGAGGACTTATGTACTTAACCAAAAAAGTGAAATAACTGAAAACACGTTTTATATTCTAATTTATTCATAATAGCCACCCTTTGCTCTGATTTCTTGTTAGGGATTTTATCAATATATTTATCAATAAACCCATTTCCTGCAGTCGAAGAGAAAAGGGAGACAGACCAAATTAGCAGACAAAGTCACCAGATTGCAATCTGTGGCAAAAGCACGAGGCAAATGCCCCGAGTTCCTCTTGCAAGTTTATTTTATAACATGAGATAAGGAAAGAACAGGTGTGTGTGCACGTGTGTGTGTGTGTGTGTGTGAGAGAGAGAGAATGCTTCAGGCATAAGGTAATACATTTGTTAATAGGATTAAAATAATCAAATATAAAATTTCCATAACATTACTGCTTTGAACACTCTGGCATTCTCTTGATGAGCTTCCAGAGGTAGTCACCTGAAATGGTTTTCCGCCAGTCTTGAAGGAGTTCCCAGAGGTGTTTAGCTCTTGTTGGCCCCTTTATAAATGGTCATGGTCATGAAAATAAAGGAAACACATTGAATGAGAAGGTGTGTCCAAACTTTTGGCCTGTACTGTATCTCTAGCGCTTAACTGGGATTAGATAGATAGATAGAATCGTGATATGATTGTTTTCCATATTGCTCACTGATACTCGACTCTGAATGGGGGTACAAAAGTGCGGGTCATTTATCAGTATATTATTGGACAGGAGAGGACGGGACCGTGGAGGGAGACCGAGCCATCCATGACCGAGATGTGGACTGGCTGCAACAATCTGACGGTGAGCTGATTATTCACAAATCAGGTAATGTGAGAATTGTCTGCAGACTGTGACCTTTGACCTTTGTTTATATCAGTAATCGTTGCCGAGGTCACGCAGCCATCTCTGGGGGTTGGCTACGAGCTGGGTCGAGCCGTTGACATGAAAAAGAAGATTTTGTGTCTGTTCAGGCCATCGTCAAGACGCAGTGAGAGACATCCTAAATGCCAGCATCTCCTTTCTAATTGGCTGTTGGCCCACTAACTTCCTCTGCATGTTTGCAGCGCTGTCGGCCATGATTCGAGGAGCTGCAGATGGTGAGCGTTTTGTGGTGAGAGACTACAGTGAAGACCAGGTTGAGCAAGTTCTGGATGAATTCTTCAGCAGACCTGGGATCTGAGATGCAACCAGTCAGATGGCAGTGTCACTCCGCCCACCAACATTATCATGGCAACCAGCATACATCTGGCCAGGAGAGGCTTTAGCTTTACTGTAAAAGGTCAACCCCATTTGCTGTTCCAACAAATCAACTTGTAGTGAAAACTTTGACCCAAACATCTTAGGTCTGTTCTTGCTGTGTCTTGTTTCTAATTCCATGCTGTCGTTCTTTTTTAAAACAAACGGTTTCGTTACCTGTTTTTCGCTACGTTTCGTCTGCGGCTGCAGACTTCCTCAGGCTGACGCTGATGATGATTGACCATCAGCGTCAGCCTGAGGAAGTCTGCAGCCGCAGACGAAACGTAGCGAAAAAACCGGTAACGAAACAGTTTCTGTGTTTTTTGAAAAAGAACGACAGCATGGAATTAGACCCAAACAAATCAGTAAACCTGCAAATGATGTATTCAAGTTCTGACTGTCCTGGTTCTGGGGAAATTGACTTGTTCTTGTTCTAGATTCAATGAAAACATAGAAATTGTTTCTAATTGTTGTGATAAAATCAAGCCAAAAGTAGAATGTAAAGTAATATGTTCCTTGTAGTTGAATAAAGACATCTTGGGTGGTCAACTGTAGCATACCGAAAAGTCTAAGCCATGTTTGACCTGCTTTCTATGTAAATTAGAAATGTAAAAATCGGCAGCAGAGAAACTCTTGTTCTGAGCAAGGCTGTGATAACACGTCACATGGTAGCCACTCCTGCTACATCAACATCATGGGTGGTTTGTTAATGAGGGCAATGTACCACCACAGGAGAAAGATTTTATATATATATATATATATATATATATATATACTTCTAACCTCAGGCCATTCGGATCTACCACTTTGGTCTACTGGTTTGTCTTGTCCAATCAGTTTCAAGCCTTGTTGCTTGGTGTTCCTTTCTGAATAATGTCAGTCAGAGAATCACGAAGAAGAAGAAAGAAGAAAATATCTTTTCTATAGCGCCTCTCAAGGTAAAAATCACAAAAACAAAAAATGTAAAAATATAAAAAAGAATTTGGAAAATGGTTAAAAATATATTCAAAATGAGCAAAAAAATAGACAATTGTGATAAAAAAATGTTAGAGTGAATAGGAAAGAGGGAAATCAGTGGATCCTGGGGAAGGTGGAATAGGTGGGGAGAGCAGAATAAAGAGAGAGAGGTGAAGAAGGTCATACAAAAGCCAGCTTGAACAAGTGAGTCTTCAGCTGCTTTTTAAAGGAGACCACTGAGTCCACTGATCTCAGGCTCAGGGGGAGAGAGGTCCAGAGTCTGGGGGCCACAGCAGCAAATGATCTGTCACCTTTGATCTTTAGCCTGGTGCTGCACAACCAGTAGGCTTTGATCACTGGACCTCAGGGACCTGCTGGGGGTGTAGGGACTGAGAAGATCACCAATGTATGATGGTGCTTGTCCATGTAAGGCCCTAAAGACCAGGGGTTTCATTTATAAAGCTTGCTTGCACACAAACGGTGTCGGAAAACTGCTTAAGCAACTTTCCACACAAACTTTGGGGTTTACAAAAGAAAAAGTAGCTGAAAAATGTGCTCAACATTACAGGGAGTGCAGAATTATTAGACAAATGAGTATTTTGTCCACATCATCAGGGGTGGACATTAACTTCAAAACCAACCGGCCAGCCGGGCCGGTAACTCTGAATAATTACCGGTCCCGCCAAGAATCTACCGGCCCCGCTGGTCAGCTGCCAAAACGAGTCAAAATAACAACTGAACCGTTTTAAATGTAATAAACCTTTATTTTGTACACATTCACAAACATAATAACGTATTCAAGTTTGAATTTGTTTGTTCCCTCAACAAAACTCGATTTTGTCGTCGCATACTTCCGGCATACAACGCAGTACATCACCAACTCCGCTTTGCTGTATTCGAGCCATTGGCTGTGTTCGAGATGAGCCAGTTCTGCGCAGATTAGACCAGCGGTGATCGGCGAGCAGTGCATGCGGTTAGATTTGTGTCTGACTTGACGCCGACTTGCTCTGACGTCATGCATACGTAGGCAACGATAACCTTGTGAGATCAAGGCGGCCGCAGATTTTGGAGCAAGGCGCTGCAGTTGCTCACCCTCGGCTGCAAAACCTAGAGGATGACGGGAAACGCCTGGCTCTCACCTGATCTAAGATCTGATTGGTTCATATTTTGATCCAAACATCCGGTGGTAGAACATGAAATGATAGTTGGTCACATGTTTTCTGTAAATCATGTTATGTTGATGATGACAACTATATAGGCCGTAAAGAGAAATGTGTTTTGTTTTCTGTTGTCACGTTTCCTATGAGCACACTGAACAGCTGCTTATTACAGTCATGTCTTCATATACAATATATGATATCCACAAGCACGTGAGGATGTGTTTCAGCTGCTAACGGGCACCAGAATTAAAATTGAAAATTGAACAAGTGTGAACGCTAACGCGATATCTTCAGCCATCGTCACCCCCGAGCTACACATGCAGGGAAATCTGTCCGACTTAAACGCCGACTTTCAGCCCCTCCCCCTGCTGCTTCCATCTGCTCTCGTCTCTGTTCCAGGCGAGGCGCTGCTCAACTCGAACACGGCCATTCTCTGCGCCTCCCGTCTTCTTTAAACCGCCAAGAATCATTCCACCTACGCACACGCTTCTCTGCTTCATACCGTTTCAAACTGTCTCGCTTCTCCTCACCAGTTTTAAAGCGTTTTGCCGGAGATTTCATCAAGAATTCCCATCCCTGTGGCGGCGGCATCTTCCTTCGTGCTTGTGTGTTTCTAGCGTGGTTCCACTTCGTCTTTAATAGTGAACTTATAGTTCACGTGACTATAACTAGAATCGTGCAGTACGTGCACGAATCGTACAAGTGCAGTACGTGGCTAGAGGCGCGCAGGTTCACGCGGGCGAAACGAAAACGGCGGCTTCCTACAGGGCGCGGCCATGATGTAGGCGAAAGCCGGTGTGTAAATGACAAACAAGGCTTGGGTGCCACCCGGGCGGTAAGTCGTCAAGTATTTACCGCACGACGAGAAAATTTAGCGCCATTGGCGCTCGGGCGCTTTAAAGGTCCACCCCTGATTATACTCTTCATGCATGTTGTCTTACTCCAAGCTGTATAGGCTCGAAAGCCTACTACCAATTAAGCATATTAGGTGATGTGCGTCTCTGTAATGAGAAGGGGTGTGGTCTAATGACATCAACACCCTATATCAGGTGTGCATAATTATTAGGCAACTTCCTTTCCTTTGGCAAAATGGGTCAAAAGAAGGACTTGACAGGCTCAGAAAAGTCAAGAATAGTGAGATATCTTGCAGAGGGATGCAGCAGTCTTAAAATGGCAAAGCTTCTGAAGCGTGATCATCGAACAATCAAGCGTTTCATTCAAAATAGTCAACAGGGTCGCAAGAAGCGTGTGGATAAACCAAGGCGCAAAATAACTGCCCATGAACTGAGAAAAGTCAAGCGTGCAGCTGCCAAGATGCCACCAGTTTGGCCATATTTCAGAGCTGCAACATCACTGGAGTGCCCAAAAGCACAAGGTGTGCAATACTCAGAGACATGCAGTGCGTTTACATGCAGCCAGTAACTTTTTTAAAACCCGAATATTCACAATAACCCGGTTCCACAGGTCCTTGTAAACACCGCCAAAAACCAGGATATGCTCATAACCGGGTTTTTAAAAACCCGGTTACTACACCTGGGGTAACCCTTTTCTAACCCGAATGTTTGGTCGTGTAAACGCATATCGGGATATCCCCATCAAAGCGTGTGTTCTGCGCATGCTCTGTTCGCAAGGAATCTTGGTCTTTAGAGTAGCGAGACGTCTTGTATGCGCCAGAACACCGGAAGTAAACAACAAGTTGGGAGCAACATGGCGAGTCGCGGCACAGCACCACACTTTTGGAGTGACGAAGAAACTAAAGCGCAAACAAACGCGGTCTCTATCTCTTCCGAACTGGGAAACATGTTGTTGTTTTCATGGATACCGGAACAAGAAGAACCGGAAATGACTCATATTGCGTCTGGAGGTGGTCCATACGTTCTGACGCTACCCCAACGTCCGCATTTACATCGGGTTATGCAAGTTAGGGGTAACTCTATTTATGCTTGTAAACGGGTTATTCTGATCAACTCAGAAACCCGAATACCGACCTTAACCCGATCATAACCCAGATATTGGCTGCATGTAAACGTAGTCATGGCCAAGGTAAGAAAGGCTGAAAGACGACCACCACTGAACAAGACACACAAGCTGAAACGTCAAGACTGGGCCAAGAAATCTCTCAAGACTGATTTTTCTAAGGATTTATGGACTGATGAAATGAGAGTGAGTCTTGATGGGCCAGATGGATGGGCCCGTGGCTGGATTGGGGAAGGGCAGAGAGCTCCAGTCCGACTCAGATGCCAGCAAGGTGGAGGTGGAGTACTGGTTTGGGCTGGTATCATCAAAGATGAGCTTGTGGGGCCTTTTCGGGTTGAGGATGGAGTCAAGCTCAACTCCCAGTCCTACTGCCAGTTTCTGGAAGACGCCTTCTTCAAGCAGTGGTACAGGAAGAAGTCTGCATCCTTCAAGAAAAACATGATTTTCATGCAGGACAATGCTCCATCACACGCGTCCAAGTACTCCACAGCGTGGCTGGCAAGAAAGGGTATAAAAGAAGAAAAACTAATGGCATGGCCTCCTTGTTCACCTGATCTGAACCCCATTGAGAACCTGTGGTCCATCATCAAATGTGAGATTTACAAGGAGGGAAAACAGTACACCTCTCTGAACAGTGTCTGGGAGGCTGTGGTTGCTGCTGCATGCAATGTTCAATTCAATTCAAGTTTATTTATATAGCGCCAAATCACGACAAGAGTCGTCTCAAGGCACTTCACATAATAAACATTCCAATTCAGGTCAGTTCGTTCAGCCAATCAGAAATAATGTTTCCTATATAAGGAACCCAGCAAATTGCATCAAGTCACTGACTAGTGTCAGTGACTTTACAGCAATCCTCATACTAAGCAAGCATAAAGCAACAGTGGAGAGGAAAACTCCCTTTTAACAGGAAGAAACCTCCAGAGGATCCTGGCTCAGTATAAGCAGCCATCCTCCACGACTCACTGGGGATGGAGAAGACAGAGCAGGCGCGCACACACACACACACACACACACACACACACACACACACACACACACACACACACACACACACACACACACACACACACACACACACACACAAAGACAAAGTAATGTGTCTATAGTTATATTGTGATGTCTTAGTAAATATTCTATTTGGTGAAAGATAAATTTTACTGTATTTATCCTAGTGGGTCTATAATTAAACGGATAAACTAGTAGTAGCACATCCAACGTCAAGGAAAGCAAAATGTTATTATCAGGAGAGGGAGAATGTTTAAGTGGTTAGCAGCAGTGTGCTAGTCGATGGCCCCCTCCATGAGGCCACCACAGCTCAGCAGAACATCGTTGTAGCTTCTTCTGGGGAGAAAAACACTTAGAGAGAAAATAAAGTTAACAGCTGAAATTGCAGAAAATAGTACAGTTAAAATGCAGATTGTAGATGAAAGAAGTAGAGTGTGAAAAGTGGTCAGTGTATCCTCCAGCAGTCTAAGCCTATAGCAGCATAACTACAGAGATAACTCAGGATAATCTATCCTATTTAGATGTAGGCATGTTGGAGGCAGGGCAAGGGAGAGCCGTCTTTACCGACTGTACACTCCACCTCCCTGTACTTCCCCACTTGTCCAGATCTAGGCTAACATCAGATTTTAACCATAGGCCCTATCAAATAAAAATGTTTTAAGCCTAGTCTTGAAAGTAGACAAGGTGTCTGCCTCACGGACTAAAGCTGGGAGCTGGTTCCACAGGAGAGGAGCCTGATAACTAAAAGATCTGCCTCCCATCCTAATTTTAGATATTCTGGGAACCACCAGTAAACCTGCAGTCTGAGAGTGAAGTGCTCGGTTAGGAACGTATGGAACAATCAGGTCACTGATGTTTGATGGAGCTTGATTATTAAGAGCTTTATATGTGAGAAGAAGGATCTTAAAATCTATTCTGAATTTAACAGGTAGCCAATGTAGGGAAGCTAGGACAGGAGAGATATGATCTCTCTTTTTAATTCTCATCAGAACTCTAGCTGCAGCATTTTGGACAAGCTGAATACTTTTAACTACATTCTGTGGACTTCCTGTGAGTAATGAATTACAGTAATCCAGTCTTGATGTAATAAATGCATGAACTAGTTTTTCAGCATCACCCCTGGAAAGGATGCATCTAATCTTAGCAATATTCCGAAGGTGGAAAAAGGAAATCCTACAAACCTGTTTAACCTGGGATTTGAATGCCATGTCCTGGTCAAAGATAACACCAAGGTTCCTTACTTTGTTCTCGGAGATTAATGTAATGCCATTCAGGTCAGGTGATTGGCTAAGCAATTTCCTTTTCTGGATTTTTGGTCCAAAGATGAGAACTTCCGCCTTGTCTTGATTTAAAAGCAAAAAGTTTAGTCATCCAATTTTTTATGTCCTCAAGACAAGCCTGTAATCTACCCAACCGATTAGGTTCATCAGGGTTAATGGATAAATATAGCTGAGTATCGTCAGCATAACAGTGGAAGTTTATCCCATGCTGTCAGTGTTGATGGTGAACAGATCAAAACACTGACAGAATCCATGGATGGCAGGCTTTTGAGTGTCCTTGCAAAGAAAGGTGGCTATATTGGTCGCTGATTTGTTTTTGTATTGTTTTTGAATGTCAGAAATGTATATTTGGGAATGTGGAGATGTTATATTGGTTTCACTGGTAAAAATAAATAATTGAAATGGGTATATATTTGTTTTTTGTTAAGTTGCCTAATAATTATGCACAGTAATAGTCACCTGCACACACAGATATCCCCCTAAAATAGCTAAAACTAAAAACAAACTAAAAACTACTTCCAAAAACATTCAGCTTTGATATTAATGAGTTTTTTGGGTTCATTGAGAACATGGTTGTTGTTCAATAATAAAATTATTCCTCAAAAATACAACTTGCCTAATAATTCTGCACTCCCTCTAAGTTGACAAAGGATCTGGCTTACGCACATTTTGGAGGGTGTGGGGTATCCCAGGGCTGCCAACTTTTGAACATTTCAAAGAGTGAGACGGGGTCATGGGGTTGGGAGCGGACAATTCTTCGACCGTATGGGGGGAATTAATATTGAGACTTTTGTGCTCTACATTTTATTTATTTATTTCTACTCTGTACGGAAGAGGATTAGAGCCACTGACAAGAAAAAAAAAAGAAAAGAAAGAGAATTTATTACTTTTTTCTCAGAATTATGAGTTTTTTTCTCAGAAGTCTAACTTTTAATCTTGGAATTCTGACAGGGAATTCTGGGAAAAAAGTCAGAATTCTCTTTCTTTTCTTTTTCCTTTTCAGTAGCCCTAATCCTCTTCCGTACCTCTGACTTTGCAGTTGTTTAATGCAAATTTTCTTTTTGTGTGGGAACTTTAACTTCCAACTCTCCTGAACTTCTTCACATTATCTATCTATCTATCTATCTATCTATCTATCTATCTATCTATCTATCTATCTATCTATCTATCTATCTATCTATCTATCTATCTATCTATCTATCTATCTATCTATCTATCTATCATCTCATGTTCCCAAGCCGAGGTGAATGCCACCCTCTCCAATCTAACCGTTATTGAGCTAATTTCCCACAGGTGAGGAGCGGAGGGGGCTGCAGCTGCACAAGATTCCCAATCAGGAACTCGGGTATAAAAGGAGGATGGAGACACCTCACTACGCCGGATGATTGCTCCAGTTTAGGTAGCCCCAGCCACTCGTACTTGCTCTTGTTTGTTCAGGTTTTGGTGGGACCTTCATCACCTTCTCCTTGTTCTGCTCTTATTCCTCCTTCCCCAGGATCCACTGATTTCCCTCTCTCCTATTCTCTCTCTCTCTCTCTCTCTCTCTGCATTTTTTAAATCACAATTGTCTATTTTTTCTTATTTTAAACATGTTTTTGATCGTTTTTTGAAATCTTTTTTATACTTAAATTTTTTGTTTTTGTGAAGCACCTTGTGATTTTTGTCTTGAGAGGCACTGTAGAAAAGATCATTTTCTTTCTTTTCTTTCTTTCCACACCATATTTTTCATTGCAGGATGCAAAGTTCACATCACGGAGTAAATGTTTGGCAGTCGCGTTTGATCACATGTTTGCAGTGTCAGGAAAGGGAGGTAGGGGCGAGATGCTGCTCTCAGGGTCTCTGCAGCTGCAGGGTATGGTGTGATCAGCTCCAAAAGATGTTGATCAGAATTTGCAGATCACGTTTTTTTTTTCAATGAGATTTTCCGCAGATTCCTCTTCCAATCGGCATACTAGGAATCAAAACTATATCGAAATAAAACGCTTTGAAAAACTGAGAGTTAGTCCCGGTTCCAATCGATGCTTGATAGGTGCTTCAGTGTTTAAGTAAACAAAGGAAATGTTTCCATTTGTCAAAAGCTCTTGCTTCATCTGAAAATGGTTCATAAAAGCAAGACAAATACATGTACACATATACAGTCTAATATAAGTCATTGTTTCCAGTTGTAGAATGGAAGATAGGTTGAGTGCGCCCCACCCCCAGTTCATTATTGGTACCCCTTGTGCCCCCCTCCGTAAAATACTCTGGAGCCGCCCCTGCTGTAGAACCTGTGACGTAGCTGGCCTGGTAGTGTTGCTTGTATTAAACCAACCATAACCCAAGGAGAAATGTGTTTTCTAACTAACCAGAATGGCCAGAACTCTGTGGGGTCAGGGCAGGGGTGCAGGGTTCTGCTGGGCCGCTGGGGGCGGTGCCTCGCATTCGCGTCACTTAATAACCACAGAAGAAGAAGTTCGGGTCGTTACCTGTCTCTGGAAGCGGTCCTAAACACAGCTACGGACCATCTACCGAACCGAGCCGGGATTAGTATGAACGATTCGGAAGGAATCCGGTTCCGGCGGCTAAACCGTCCGCAGGTCATCACGGAGGAACTTCCAGAGCGGCGACACAAAGGATCCAGGTGAGACCAGTTCCGGATCAGTCTGCTCAGAACCTGCAAAAGCAAATGTGACCGGGTCAGACGTTGTCAGCGTAGAAAGGTTCGGACGGTTGGTATGTTGAGGGGTGAACAGGTGATGGAGGGTCTGGAATGTTCCGTTTGGTCAGGGCTCGGTTCGGCTGTCTGAATTGTTCTCTGAACTCGACCCAGAGTTCGTCCAGAGTCCGGCTGTGAGAACAGGAACATCAGGACCAGAACCATTAAACTGCTTCTGGAACCAGTTGTTACCTGAAAGTGGGATGGATGGACCCAGATTAAAGGTTCGGTTCCTAACAACTTGAGTCGGTCCTGTTTTGTCCTGCTGGTTCCTGGTGTAGCGCCAATTCAAGAGCAGGGCCGTGCACAGACCTTTGAAGGGCGGGAGCTCAAAGTTAAAAAGGGGACACCTCAGTGAAGCTGACCCCCCACCCACCTGAAAAGTACAATCAAATAGGCTGCGTGGTTAGTGCTTCGTTTGTTCAGAAGGAGAAGACAAAAAGATCTTTTCTATAGCGCCTCTCAAGATAAAAATCACAAGGCGCTTCACAAAAACAAAAAAAGTAAAAACATAAAAAAGAGTTTAGAAAACGATTAAAAATATATTTAAAATGAGCAAAAAATATATATAGACAATTGTGATTAAAAATGTAAAGAAAGAGAGAGAGTGAATAGGAAAGAGGGAAATCAGTGGATCCTGAGGAAGGTGGAATAGGTGGGGAGAGCAGAATAAAGAGAGAGGGGTTGAAGAAGGTCATACAAAAGCCAGCTTTAACAAGTGAGTCTTCAGCTGCTTTTTGAAGGAGACCACTGAGTCCACTGATCTCAGACTCGGGGGGGGGGGGGGGGGGGGAGAGTTCCAGAGTCTGGGGGACACAGCAGCAAATGATCTGTCACCTTTGGTCTTTAGCCTGGTGCGCTGCACAACCAGTAGGCTTTGATCACTGGACCTCGGGGACCTGCTGGGGGTGTAGGGACTAAGAAGATCACCAATAAAAGAAGATGGTGCTTGTCCATGTAAGGCCCTAAAGACCAGAAGCAGGATCTTGAAATGAACCCTGAAGTTGACTGGCAGCCAGTGAAGCTGGAGGAGAAGCGGGGTGATGTGGGTGTGTTTGGAGGACTTGGTCAGAAGCCGAGAACAGGCATTCTGAACCACCTGTAGACGGTTCAGGGAGGTTCTGCTCAGACACGTGAAAAGAGAGTTACAGTAGTCTAAGCGTGAGGAGATGAAGGTGTGGAGAACTGTCTCAAGTTCAGAGCGGGACAGAATGGGACTCAGCTTAGCAATGTTCCTGAGATGGAAGAAGGAAGAGCGAACAAGAGAACTGACATGAGAATCCAGGGTGAGAGCTGGGTCAAAGGTCACGCCAAGATTCCTGACAGAAGGTTTGGTGTGAGAAGCAAGCTGACCAAGAGAGTCTCTGACTTTGTGAACCAGCTTGTCTGGGGCACAGATGAGGATCTCAGTCTTATCTTCATTCAGCTGTAGAAAGTTCCCAGCCATCCAGGTTTTGATAGAGTCTAAGCAGGTGTGTAACAGCTGCAGCTTAGACATCTCATGGGGCTTAAAGGAGATGTACAGCTGGATGTCATCTGCGTAAAGATGGTAGGAGATTCCTTTGAAGGAGCTCAGGATGTGCTTAGGGATGGGTACCGAATTCGGTACTTTTTAAGGTACCGACCGAATTCCATAGTACCGACTGAGCACCGATTCACGTCATTTCAAATGGTGCCTCGTTTCGGTAACCGTCCTTCATAACGAGAACTTGCCAAGACAGCTGCGCATGCGCAAGAGCGTTATGTCATCGCTCGCTGTGAGCGAGTTGTAAACAGAGCAGCATGGTAGAAAGAACGCACGCTAAAGCATGGGTCCACTTCACTAAATGTGATGGTAACCGGGTGATGATGAAACCAGCGACAACGATCTAAGTGAGACATCCTCATCTTAATCTACTCCAGTAGGTAAATAAAATGTTTAAGATAACGTTAGCTTGATTTGTTAGCTTCCGTTTCGCTATTGGTGCGTTCGCTTTCTCCTCGGAACTCCGAATTTCCGACTAGAAGAACATGAACGCGCTCTAAAGTTTGGCTTCACTTTACTAAATGCGACGGGTGATTGGGTGAAGATAAAACCAGTGACAACGATCTAAGTGTGAGGCATCATCGTTTTAATCTGCTCCAGCAGTTAAATAAACTGTTTAAGATAACGTTAGCTTGATATGTTAGCTTCCATTGCCACCGTTGTTATCAGCTAATGGTGCGTTCGCTTTCTCCTCGGAAATTCTAACTTCCCAGTAGGAAAAATCAAATGAAAAAAGACGGCAAAAGGAATGAAGATACACAGTAAATTTAGTTCACAGTAAAGATGTTTGCTTCAGTTTAATTATCAGCTTATAAAACTACAAGGACGATGTTAAAATACAAACAGTTAAATGTTATTTATTGTGTTATTTATCAAATATTGTTATATATTGAGAAAAATATATATTTAATTATAAAAGAGAATTAAATGAATAAACACTCAAAAGTATCGAAAATTGGTACAGTTAAGTACCGGTATAGATTCATAGGTACCGGGAATTAGTACCGAATCGATTCAAATGTCAAAGGTACCCATCCCTAGATCATGTGCTGAAGAGGGAGAAGATAGAGGAGGAAGAGCAGAGGCCCCAGCACAGAACCTTGTGGGACACCATGGGTAAGGGAGGTGGTGGAGGACCTAAACTTGGAGATGGCCACAGAAAAGGAGTGCTCAGACAGATAAGAGGAGACCCACTCGAACAGTTCCTGATAGGTCTACCCAGTCTCTCAGCCTCTCCAGTAGCAGGCGATGGTCAGCAGTGTCAAAGGCTGCTGTCAGGTCCAACAGGACCTGAACAGAACAGTCCCCTGCATCACTGTGATTCAGAAGGTCATTAGAGACCCTAAGAAGAGCTGTTTCAGTAGAATGAGCTCTACGAAAACCTGACTGGAAGCTATCATAGATGTTATGTTCATCAAGAGCAGCTGTGAGTTGTTTAGCCACAAACTTTTCCAAGATCTTGGAGATGAACGGAAGTTTAGAGATGGGTCTGAAGCTGCTGTGGAGAGAGGGGTCGAGACTCGGTTTTATAAGAAGCGGGTGGATTACAGTGTTCTTAAAGTAAGCAGGGACCTGACCAGAAACCAGAGAAGCATTAATTATAGAGAGCACGCTGGGACCGATGGACTGAAAAGCACTTTTAAACAAAGATTAGGGTAAGATGTCGAGGGGGCATGCAGAGGTCTTCATAGAGTTAACTAGTTTGGTTAACTCAGGCAAAGAAACAGGAGCAAAGCTATCTAGGATGATGGGCCTGGTTGGAGTCGGGAGAGGCAGCGATAAGGCTGAAGGAGAGATGCTAGATCTAACCTTATTGACTTTGTCCACAAAGAAAGACAGAAAGTTCTCACAGTCTGTAACAGAGTGGATGGAGGCTGTAGGAGAGGCAGGAGACACGATGCTGCTGATGGTGTTAAACAGCACCTTGGCCCTTTGCTCTGGGACACCAGGTTGGTAAAATTACCGTTTGTGCTGCTGCAGTTCCTGAGATATTACAAGTTTTACTTTGGGGCGATGATGTTACCAGCCCCCAGGTAGCTCCAAAATGAACCAGACCTGTCTCGTTTTTAGTGCTTCTTTTGTGCGGGTAAAAGTGTCATTTGTGCTGATATGGTTCCTGAGATATTACAAGTTTTATTTACAACCTACACCATAATAACACTACTGTTCATAGTTCACCAGCTGGTTTTATACACAGCTGTAGAACTGTTATTTGAATATACACTTTTCTTATTGCTAGTTCTAGTTTTTATGGATGTTATGAATGTTTTGTATGTTTCAGGTTGACCTTTTTTGTATTAAAAACACTTTTCTTTTATTGGTCGGATGAAATATGCTAATTTTTTTAGATAAAAATTTTTGGTTTTCGTGAGCTGTAGCCAAAATCATCCATATTAGAAACAATAAAAGGCTTGAGCTACTTCAGTTGTGTGTAATGAATCTAATACGGTATATATGAAAGTCGACTGTTTATCAGTACATGACAGAAAATAATGAACTTTTATCACAATATGCTAATTTTTTTTGAAGGACCTGTAGATCCACAGTCCAACACATTTCTCAGTTTTATTGTCTGCATTCCTGCTGTGAACTTGGAGCATTAATCTCTGTTTAGGTGTTTGTTTTTAAGTAAAATTTCCTTCTTTTGTTTCAGTGAGACAAACATTGCTTTAAAGGTGTTTTTTCCTACCTTATTTTAAGGTTCTCTATCTCATAGTTAATAAAGTCCATGCTTGTATTTCTTGGTTCTTTTTAAACACAGACAAGAAAAGTTTTCCTTCACTTCATTAATTAACATATCGGCTACTACCTGTAGCCATCCTCAGTAGGGATGGGTACCTTTGACATTTGAATCGATCCGGTACTAATTCCCGGTACCTACGAATCGATACCGGTACTTAACGGTACCAATTTTCGATACTTTTGAGTGTTTATTATTTTAATTCTCTTTTATAATTAAATATATATTTTTCTCAATATATAACAATATTTGATAAATATCACGATAAATAACATTCAACTGTTTGTATTTTAACATCGTCCTTGTAGTTTTATAAGCTGATAATTAAACTGAAGCAAACATCTTTACTGTGAACTAAATTTACTGAGTATCTTCATTTCTTTTGCCGTCTTTTTTCATTTGATTTTTCCTACTGGGAAGTTAGAATTTCCGAGGAGAAAGCGAACGCACCATTAGCTGATAACAACGGTGGCAATAGAAGCTAACATATCAAGCTAACGTTATCTTTAACAGTTTATTTAACTGCTGGAGCAGATTAAAACGATGATGCCTCACACTTAGATCGTTGTCACTGGTTTCATCTTCACCCAATCACCCGTCGCATTTAGTAAAGTGAAGCCAAACTTTAGAGCGCGTTCATGTTCTTCTAGGCGGAAATTCGGAGTTCCGAGGAGAAAGCGAACGCACCATTAGCGAAACGGAAGCTAACATATCAAGGTAACGTTATCTTAAACATTTTATTTACCTACCGGAGCAGACTAAGATGAGGATGTCTCACTTCGATCGTTGTCTGTCGCTGGTTTCATCATCACCCAGTTACCATCACATTTAGTGAAGTGGTCCCGAGTTTTAACGTGCGTTCTGTCTACCATGCTGCTCTGTTTACAGCTCACTCACAGGGACCGACGACATAACGCTCTTGCGCATGCGCAGCTGTCTAGGCAAGTTCTTGTTATGATGGACGGGTACCGAAACGAGGCACCGTTTGAAATGACGTGAATCGGTGCTCGGTCGGTACTATGGAATTCGGTCGGTACCTTTAAAAAGTTCCGAATTCGGTACCCATCCCTAATCCTCAGAGCTGTGACGATGTTGGCGGCGTCGCTTCCTTTTCCATTTATCTGCAAGCAGCCTAGGACAGTGTTGCCCCCTGCTGCTCATGCCTTCCTCGTCGATGACACAGTCCCATGCTAGACTTGGGCGGTATTACGGTATTACCGTATACAGCCGGTGTGGAAAAAATAGCAACGTGTCAGTTCCAATACCGTCATGAAAAAAGAACACGTAGGAGACGAGGATAAAAAACATAAAAATAAGTTTTAGAGTTTTAGAGCATCAACTAATCATCCAAAAATTAACTATTTTCATTAGAAAATACATATGTTCATAAAAGGAACTTGAGCCTACTCTCCCACAGCAATGGATTGTGGGTAATACACATTGTGGATCAAGGGCACAAAAGGGGCGTGATCAACTCCTGCACTTGAGAATCGGGACACTTTATGCACTTGCACCCCTGGTCGGGATTGCGCAATGGAAGGGCGCAAGTGTGGATATGTGAGTATTGGGAAAAGACCGTAGTACCTCCAGCGTGTCATGGGTCTTCCTCTTCCCTCGGGTCTCCTCCTAGTTGGATCTTGAAAACCTTCACCAAGGAGGCTTCTAAAAGACATCCTGACCAGGTGCCCATGCCACATCAACTGGCTCAACATGGAGGAGCAGTGGGTCTACTCTGAGCCCTCGGATGGTTGAGCTTCTAACATTATCTCTAACCTTATAGCCCAGCCACCCTGTGGAGAAAACTTATTTTGGCCACTTTTATCTGTGAGCTCGTTCTTTCAGTCACTACCCAAAGCTCATGAGTATAGGTGACTGGTAAATCAAGACCTTTGCCTTCCTGCTCAGCTCCCACTACAACTTCACCACGACAGACCGCTACAATGCCTGCATCACTGCCGATGCAACACCAATCTGCCTACCGATGTCGCACTCCATTTTTCCCCCTCACTTTTGAACAAAACCCTGAGATACTTAAACTCCTCCATTTGAGGCAATACCTTGTTCCTGACCTGGAGAAGGCATTCTACCCTTTTCCGATTCAAGACCACGGTCTCTGATTTAGAGGAGCTGATTCTCATCCCAGTCGCTTCCCACTCAACTGCGGATTGCTCCAACGAAAGCTGGAGATCACTGTCTGATGAAGCTAACAAGACCACATCATCTGCAAAAAGCAGAGACCTGATCATCAGGCCACCAAAACGGATCCCCTTTGCTTTTTAGCTGCACCAAGAAATCCTCACCCGGAGGCGTCCAAAAGGTATCCTAGTATACCCACCCTTGCTGTAGCCAAGGATGTAGCCAAGGATTAGAATGCCAAGGTCCCTGCCTTTGGCTGCCACCCGACACACAATGCATCCGTCCCCTTTGGCCTCTCCCACGACTAGTGAGCTCATTGAAAGGGGGACACATGTAGGACTGGGCGAAATGGAAAAAGTAGAATATCACGAATTTTCCAATATTTTATCACGATTTTGATTTTATCACGATTTATCCATGAATAGCATAACTTCAATTGCGTATTAAAGAAGAGAAACATTAAATAAATAAACATTTATTCATATTAGGGATAATCAACACAGTGCTAACACACTTATACTTTAAACTCACACCAGAGATGATAAAAGCCCTGAGAGAAACAATTACAAAAATCAGTTTTTCTCGTTTTTCTAGTAACATAACATAAATTTAAATCGTAAACATATTTAAAGTGTAAACATGTCAATTGCAAACATATTGTGCAAACATTAACTTGTTCAAAATACTATGTAGCTCCCAGTTGCTCATGTAGTGGATAGTTAAGCTCAAATACGGCTCTGATGTGCGGCTGGACCAGAGATCGCTTGTGGTAGCAAATAACTGCGCATTCTGAATATTTTCTGCAACGCTCACTTTGCATTCAGCGTACATGCGTGGAATGGCGATGTTCGAAAAATACTTGCGGCTGGAAAACTCGTAGCGCGGATCCAATGTTTTTATCATTTTCTTAAATCCCGCTCCTACTGTTCGCACGGGACACAAATCTTTAACCAAGTGGTACGTCACTGCATCTGTCACACTGTTCCATCGTCTGCTGTTTCTGTCGTAGGGAGTGAGTTTTGTGAGTGTTTCTGTTAGCGTTTGCTGCCAGGAAGAAGCACTAGCCGCTGCCGCTGCAGCCGCAGGCTTTTTAGCTTTAGCTGCCAGCTGGCTCTCATTGTACTGTTTGGGATGCCTTCTTTTCAAGTGATTAAACAAGTTTGTGGTGTTGCCATCACTTGCCTTGACGCTCTCCTTGCAAACTTTGCATATGACGTTTCGCTGCTCTTTTCATCTAGTGAAAAACCAAACCAGTTCCATATAATGGACGAGGCGTTTCTCTTCGGAACGAAAACCTCGTTGTCGCTCTCAGCCGCGGCCGAAGCCATGTTTGTTCACACACAGGTGAAAACAAGCGAGGCACTAATATATTACTATGACTCACTCTGACTGGTTAAGGGTCAAACAAAGGCGTGTCATTCGCCTGGGGTAAGTTCCCTTTTCATTCAAAGGCAGAATTTCAATAGCAGAGCTGTGAATCGTGATAAAAAGGTCTCTCAAAAATGACAGACCGTCAGATGTGTAGATCGTAAAACGGTCTAAAATTGTCATATCGCCCAGCTCTAGACACACGGCTCCTTTTCGAGCTGTGCCTGGCCGAGCTCCATGGATAAAAGCCCGGCCACCAGGCGCTTTCCAACATGCCCCAACTCCAGGCCTGGCTCCAGAAGGGGACCCTGGTGACCCACGTCCAGGCGAGGGAACGCTGCTTCCATTTATGATTTTCCTCGTAAAGGGTCTATGAGCTGCACTTTGTCTGATCTCACACCTAGGACCTGTTTCCCATGGGTGGCCCTACCCAGACAATGTAGCTCCTAGGATCATTGGGAGACTCAAACCCCTCCACCACGGTAAGATGGCATCCCTGGGAGGGGACAGATAAACTAGTAGTAGCACATTCTATGTTAAAATGTGCTTGTTCTGGACTCTGGAAGAGGTTCTGGATTGGAACCAGTTATTTTTTAGTTTATTATTATTATTATTATTATTTTTGTAGTCTTATGATCTGAATCCAAACTGGGAACTGAATTTGGTTCTCATCTGGTTCTGAAACATGACCTGGATCTGATGATCATCTTGGATCTTGGATTATTTAACCTCCAGATATTCAGTCAGTGGTATGAAGGAAGGAGCCCTGAGGAGCTTCATGGTTCTAACTGCGATGTGTGTGTAGTGTCCAAACTTTAACCGAGTGTTTACCGGTTTCCCTGCCAGTACCTACAGCGGGAAGGTGTTCAAGGTCATCCTGCTGTCGTTGGGGGGTTTCCTGCTTCTTCCTCTCCTCGTCATCATCCTCATTCTGGAGTCACCCATCCAGCCAGAGGTCTTCAGGTAAGCCCGAGCAGACCCTGACCTGACCAACTTTTGATAATTTATAAATGTTCTGTATGTTTATATCCTGTTCATCAAAAGAGCAGCTGGTTGTTTCAGGGAAAACTTGTGTTTATTTGACCCTCCAGGGCCACCATCCAGTTCTTATCAGCAATAGCAAAAGCCGTTGCTGGTAACCGTGACCGTCAGCCTCCCGGGGCTGGGTTCTCTCCAGATATGTGGATGCAGACCTACCTGTACACACCTGGAGCCTCCAGGGAAATAGGGTCTGAACATCAGAAATGTTCCAGGAACCTGAACAGCGTTTAAACCAATTTTGGGCTAAAATCATGAGTTATGAACATTTTAGTTTTGATAGGAGGACTTGGGTCGTTGGGATTGAAAGAGGAATAGTCAGTTATTTACGAATGTTGGTGAATGAAGGAACTTAGTGTCCTACTTTGGCTGGAGGCTGCAGACAGGAGTACAGCAAGTGGAGGTCCTATTGGGTCACCCAATGGTCAGCGTAGACCAGGGTGTGGTTCCTGAGTCTGATGGTGGAGATCAAAATAACTTCAACACACCTGGTTTTAATCACCAGGTGTCTCAGATTGGTTACAAACAAGAAGAGGTCTGGAGATTGCGTAAGGTTTTTTCTGCACAAAGTGTGATTTATCAGGGAAGCCGCAGGGTCTTAAAGAATCAAACGAGCATTAAATTCAGGATAGTCAAATTTAAGGTCTTGAAAGTATTACATTTAAGAAAAAAGGTATTAAATTTCAGAAAACTTGCATTATTTTTCAGATGTTATATCATTTTTCAAATGGTAACACATTGTGTCATAAATAGGCTGTTAGATTTCTTAAAAACAAACGAAACACGGTTTACAACATGGTTTTTTAGAAAAATAATACATGTTTTAAATGTTTGTAATTTGAGGCGTCAGGAATTCCTGGTGGTTATCCTGTCTCTCAGCTCAGTTCCTGCCTTGTTCAGCGTTGTCTCACTTATTGGGGCTTTGTACCCAACCTCTGGATGGGGAGTTGGTATTAACTCCCCTCTGACCTTGTGTCCTGGCCCCCCCTTGCCGTAGAATTTTTGTTTTATCTCTTCAATCTCAAGTTGGGATAGCGGTTACTGTTTGTGGATGTTGGAACACTGAGCTACTAGTTGTTTGGCTGTTAGTGTTGAGTGCAGGTTTCGAAGTAACATTCTCCGCATGTAACCCCTCTGACTAGGGCTGCTGGAGCAGTAGCATTTCAACAGATCCAGGTTCTGGCATCTCGCACATTTCCATCCTGTACCAGTAGCCCACTTTTCATCAGGGTGCTCTGGTTCCCCAGCACCTGACACAGACCTCGTTTGGCCGGGCGACTTCTGAGCCGGCAACTCCGTATCAGAAGGTTTGATTACCATATGTGAGAGAATCACAACATTAGGAAATTGCTGTGGTACCTGGTGCAAAAATATAAAGATAAAGATAAGAGAGCTAATATAGGAGTTAAGAGTATAATAATGATAAAATAATAATATAAAGTGGCAATACTTATATCGCATTCATTTTGGTTGCTCTCATCATGGTATGAGGTAGGCAAATGGCACCAAGAAGCTTGCCTAAGGGCCCACACTGGATGCTGGTATGTTTTTGCCTTAGCCCGGTTTTGAACCCATGTCCCCTGCTTGTTAGTCCGGAGCTTAACTTGTTGAGGTATCCAGCAGCTTGGAGGCCCGTATGGGGATGTTGGGGTCATTACTTAAGCCCAACCAATCAAAAACACAGACTCAAGCTCCGTCACCAAGCCCTCCCTTCAAACCTAAACAGACAGCAGTGTGACTTAAACAAGATGCTGCAGCGAGGAGAGGTGGAAGAAATTGTCCCAAAAAAAAGTTCCAGTACTTTACTAGTGTGGCAATTAGTGTTGTCAAAAAAACCGATACCTAGATATTAGGGCTGCACAATATATCGAAAAATTATCGTCATCGTGATAACAGGACGTGCGATAGGCCCATCGCAAAACACGGCAGAAACAGCCATGTTTGGTTCAAACATTTCCATCCATGTCATACATCAGCTTTTTGTAAACCAGCTCTGTTTTTTTACACGGAAGTATTAATTGACCAATCAAAT
The DNA here is from genome assembly GCF_043380555.1 of Nothobranchius furzeri. Lineage (NCBI taxonomy): Eukaryota > Metazoa > Chordata > Actinopteri > Cyprinodontiformes > Nothobranchiidae > Nothobranchius > Nothobranchius furzeri. The sequence goes on along the minus strand of NC_091752.1, from coordinate 62,424,280 downwards.
GTAGTCCTTCTGATATGCGGCCAATCAGATGGGTCCATTCACGTAATACGCCCGCCCCCTACATAGACCCTTTTGGAAAGCAAAAGTCGAGGTCTGGAGTGGCCTAGCCAGTCTCCAGACCTCAACCCCATAGAAAATCTGCGGAGGGAGTTGAAAGTCTGTGTTGCTCGGCAACAGCCCCAAAACATCACTGCTCTCGAGAAGATCTGCATAGAGGAATGGGCCAAAATACCAGCTACTGTGTGTGCAAACCTGGCAAAGACCTATAGTAATCGTTTGACCTCTGTTATTGCCAACAAAGGTTATGTTACAAAGTACTGAGTTGAATTTTTATTATTGACCAAATACTTATTTTCCACCCTGATTTACAAATAAATTCTTTAAAAATCCTGCCATGTGAATTCATGGATTTTATTTCACATTCTGTCTCTCACAGTTGAAGTGTACCTATGATGAAAATTACTGACCTCTGTCATCATTTTAAGTGGGAGAACTTGCACAATCAGTGGCTGACTAAATACTTTTTTGCCCCACTGTACCTTTGTCCTACTGTGGAGAAATTCGTTTTCTCCCTTTATTTGACCAACAGAGTTGTTCAAAAGTACAGAACAAAACATATGGCATTATGACAAAAATGCACCTTAAACAGAGTTTAAGCAGCAGAACATCACTCTGCAAATAGTGTATATATATAGTGAGACAATTCATGATTTATAGTGTTAACTTTTGCCAGTTTTTGTATGCACGTTTTAAAAAATGCTGATACTTGAAAGGTTTAAGCACTTTGCACACTTAACTCTTAACATTAAATTTTTGCAATATAAATTGAGGAATGTTATTTTTTGAATAAACTTGTTCAATAAATTGGTGTTTTTAAATAGTATCGAAATCAAGTATAGAGTTTTTTTCCAGTATTGAATCGAGTTTGAAATTTTAGTATCGTGACAACCCTAGTGGCAATATTTTCATTCTTGCAAGTCTGACAAAAAACAAACAACAGTGGTTTGCAACAGAGAACCAATAAAAAACAAGTCTGATAAAACTTGTTTTATTATAAAGTAATGGCCTAAGATGTCCAGGGCTGCACAACAAAGCAGATCCCAGGACAAACATCAGACATCTCAGTCCAGAAAAGTGCAGTTCTAGGAACAGCTAAGATGCCGCACAATAAAATATTTGTTTTGTCGCACGTGTAAATATGTATTTCCGGCCGCAAACTTGGCATTAAATTTGATTGAACAGGCATTAAAAAGCTGTTAAATTTCACCGTGTCAAATCTGGAGCTCCCCCGTTTATGAAGATAACCCTGTTGGGAAAATGTGGCTAAATCAGACAGAAGCACCTGGATTTCTGTCTTTGTTGCCATGGCTACCCATGAAATGCCACACATCATAAGGTAGCTTGCATTGACCGGTAAGGGCAGGCAGCAGGATAAACACCAGATCACATTTCTAGGAAGAGTGTGATTTTGTCAGCTTTGTTTTTCAGGTTGGGAAATTAGTTTCCGTAAACAAATAAAAAAAAATATTTTTTTTTTGCTGACTTTAAAGAACAAGTCACTCCCTTACCAAAATCTTACTCCAGCCAACTTTCCAGTTTGAAAAAAGCACCTGAAGAGGGCCTTGCTTGTTGGACAGGGAGGGCAGGTCTGCTACCCCCCCCCCCCCCACACACACACACCCCACTCGCCTCGGGGACCGTCACTCACAGAGCCAGCCAATTAACACACACGCGCCAGCTGAACTTCAACCAAATGTGCACAAACACTGCTCAGACAGAGAAAAGGCAGCTTTGCCCCGTTCCCGATAGCAAAGCTAGCTCCTGTGCCTCAGAGCGGTCCTTTTGAGGCGGAGGAGTTATTTACTCCTTCACCAGAAGACTGGAGGAAGGGAGGAAGGTTTGTTTTGGAGCCGAGCGGCCCTGAGCCATATCATTTAGCACCGGTAGCTCATGAGGTGCTTTGTTATTCCTACTCCAACTCGCTATGGAGGCGGGGCCTAGCCCGAGACACGGCTGCTTGTGGATCCCACATGGGTCCAGCTAATGTCACAGGAGACCTCCTTTTCTTTGAATTCGGTGTAGTGTGGTATTTTAACAAGAAGAGGGCACCACATTGGGTTTTATATTTTGAATGAGATACACCTCATCAGAAAACAGCTGATTTGGGGATAACTTACTTTTGAAGTTGGGTAGGGATTGTACAAAAGGGGCCCCTGGTGATTAACAGGCTTCTGCAGAGCTGAACATGTGATTCAACCATTGGGTGTGTTGGAGCAGGAAACATCTAAAACATGCTGGGTTTGTCCTGTTTTAACTCTGCTGCCCCCTGCTGGTTATTCCTACTGCTGCAGACTAAAGGAGCCCCCACCAATGAGGGGATGTTGGGAGTCTAACCTGAAGCTCAGAGAAGCCCAGAGACTCTTTGAAAACCAGATCATTGGGCCTGAATCCATCGCTAACATTGGAGGTTTGTAAAGCCCCCCCCCATCCTTCCTCCTGCCTGGGACTCTAGTCTGAGCCCCGAAGGCACCACCAGTCTTGTTTCAAGCCCAGACCGAGTCATGGTGGTTGTCCTCTATCTGCAGATGTCCTCTTCTCTGGAACAGCTGATGGGAAAATCGTGAAGCTGAGTGGTCGAAGAATTGTTACGGTGACCAGGCTTGGGAAAGAGCCATGTGGTGAGACATTAAAATGGCTAACACACCTCAACACCAAACACCTCTCGGGTACTAGACGGTCAGGGTTGTGAGGGGCGGAGCCTATTGATTCAGTTGGCCAGTAACGGACAGGGCTAGCCCTCGTCTAGTGACCTCCCCCACCAATAAAACCAGCAGTCTCAACTACAGCTCACGTCCAACCTTCACCCACTCAACTGTAAGGTCGTAATGGATTGTGTCTTTCATCATCATGAAACAGACCAGAAGAAACTGGTTCCTGCAAAACAGCAGTTTGTGTGTGTCAACGTGCCGTTGAACAACAGGAACCTTTAGCCTGATGAGGTGTTGCCTCAAACTCGTTTCCCAACACTGCTACTAGAGTTGGGGCTAATTTGAGGTCATGAAGAAGCTGCGGTAGAAACAACTACCACTGATGGTCTGATCAGACCAAAGGACTGTTGATGTTCTGCAGGTTCTACAGCAGATGAGCCCAGCTGTGGTCGGCCACTGGGCATCAGAGTCGGACCCAACGGCACTCTGTTTGTAGCTGACGCCTACCTGGGCTTGTTTGAGGTCAGCCCCACGACAGGTAAGTTCTTATTAGTCACGCCCCCTCTCACCTGCTGTTCATGTGTTGTTAAAAACCTTCCTGTGCAGGCGAAGCAACCCGCTTGGTGGCAGGAGGTCAGGTGGTCGCTGGCAGGAAGCTATCATTCATCAACGACGTGACTGTGACGCAGGATGGAAAGAAGGTGTACTTCACCGACTCCAGCAGCAGGTGGCAACGTAGAGACTACATGCACCTGATTATGGAGGCCACCGCTGACGGACGGTATGATACAGCACAGAGCTGGGCTGTCACCATGGTAACGGCATGCTGGAGCATTAAGTCTCGGCTACTTTAGAGCTGGTATTACTCTACGGAACTCCTGAAAGGATTTGTGCACATTACCTAAGCGCCGTTTCCCAGTTGAGGAACACAGTTTAGCTTTTTCTATCTGTTTGAGGATTTCTGTTATCCCGTAAGGGCTCAGGTGTACAACGTACAAACTCCAGATGGGCCGGTCATCCCAGTCAAGCTGCCATCGTCCCCCAACAGGACCACGGAGTCCCCGCTCAGAGCACCAGCTAGCTCTCCTTCCACGGCCTAACCCAAATGACCAGTTTTAGATTCCAGGGATCAGACCTGGTCCTCGATCCATCAAGCACCATACTCCTCATGCTGCCCCTGCAGGTGGTGGGTCCACAGGTGAACCATCCCATGTAGCTGGTTTGGGTTGTGCCTGGTGGGATTAATGGGTAGAATCCGTCCACCAGGTACTCACACATGGGCCCCTATTCTCGGGGCTGTTGTCATTGCCCCTCTTATCTCTCCCCTCGTTGAGGATATATTCACCATGGGGCCTTTAACAGGGGACCTCATGGGGGAACATTTACCTCACCATGGTGAGGTGTAGGGTCCGGGTGGAGAATCAGCACTTCGGAGAACGGGTGAATGAAAATCTGTTATGGGATCAGATCAGATCAGTGAATAATCATCGTGTAGATCCCCAGGTGCCTTTTCTGGCCCTGCCTCCTGTTAACGATGTTTCAAACTAAAATTCTCTATTTCACCTGGTCTTGTTGTGATTTTGGACCCAGGGTGTTGGAGTACGACACAGAAACCAAAGAGCTGACTGTCATCATGGAAAACCTGCGATTCCCAAACGGCATCCAGCTGCTTCCCGATGAAGAGTCTGTTCTTGTGGCAGAGACCACCATGGCCCGCATCCGCAGGTAACTCTGCTACCTCACCTGAAACAGAGGCTTAGCCTGAACCTGGGTCTGTCAAAACTAGAACCTGGATAAGGAACAAGAACATTCCACAACACACATCCTGATGAGCTTCAGCCTCATAAGATGATAACAGATCACATGATTCCATCTGTCCAGATGCCCTCGAGAATCCAAACCCCCCACGGTCTCCAGACCCTCAGGGGCCAAACCCTGGTCTCTGTAGGTTTCATCACCTGATCCAGAGGAGGGTTCATCTGGCTTTAATGCACAACTCATCCTGGGGGATTATTATCATTTTAAAATAATAAAAAAATGTGAAGAAGCTTATTTTTGTTTGAGAGGAGCCAGTTGAGGCGGCTCAGGCTTCTGGTCAGGATGCCTCCTGGACGCCTCCCTGGTGAGGTTTTCCGGACCTAAAGAGAGACCATGTTGGCCACATCTATGTTGTGTTTCTGCTGAAAATGAACTAATGCATTAAGATCTATTGAAAATCATCAAAAACCTTTATACCATACAAGAGCAATTCTCATCAAGCAGACAGCCAGCTAAATACATGGCCACAGTTATAGCAATAAACTAAGTGACTTCCATCAGCTTTTATGAAGAACCAGTGAACGGCTATGAACGCAGGAATGTTTAGATTTAACTTTTCACAAAGAAGCAATACAATTATTTATTTACAAGTGGAGGACAGAAGCTCCTCCCCCCGCACACGGCTGTTCGGGGGGGCGGGGGTGGGGGTCTAATGAACTGCCTCCTTATATCGACCTCGCCGCAACGTAAAGCTCGGATGACTGTTCCACCTGCCTCCATAAACGGGGATCAGAATTCCCAGCCGCTGCAGAAACATGCATTGTGAGAAACCTGCACACTTCTACTGGACTCCGTGGGTTTTTATTTCTGTAATGTCCAGTTTGTTATAAAACCGCAACGGGCCAGCTCCCAATTCAATTTTATTTATATAGCGCCAAATCACGACAAGAGTCGTCTCAAGGACCTTCACACAATAAACATTCCAATACAGGTCAGTTCATTAAGCCAAGCAGTAAAAAGTTTCCTATATAAGGAACCCAGCAGGTTGCATCAAGTCACTGACTTGTGTCAGAGTCTTTACAGCAATCCTCATACTGCGCAAGCATTTAGCGACAGTGGAGAGGAAACTCCCTTTTAACAGGAAGAAACCTCCAGAGGATCCTGGCTCAGTATAAGCAACCATCCACCACGACTCACTGGGGATCGAGAAGACAGAGCAGAGACACACACACACACACACACACACGCACGCACGCACGCACGCACACACACACACACACCAAGTAACGTTTCTATGGTTACATTGTGATTTCTTAGTAAATATTCTATTTGGTGAGAGATAAACTTTATTGTATTTATCCCAGTGAATCTATAATTAAACGGGTAAACTAGTAGTAACACATTCAATATCAAAGAGAGTAAAATGTTATTATCAGGAGAGGGAGAATGTTTAAGTGGTTAGCAGCAGTGTGCTAGACGATGGCCCCCTCCTTGAGGCCACCACAGCTCAGCAGAACATCACTGCAGCTTCTTCTGGGGAGAAAAACACTTAGAGAAAAAATAAAGTTAACAGCTGAAATAGCAGGAAATAATACAGTTAAAGAGCAAATTGTAGAAGAAAGTAGCCGAGTGTGGAAAGGAGTCAGTGTATCCTCCAGCAGTCTAAGCCTATAGCAGCATAACTACAGAGATAACTCTGGATAACCTAGCCTTTTAGATGGAGGCATGTTGGAGGCAGGGCAAGGGAGAGCCGTCTTTACAGACTGTACACTCCACCTCCCTCTACTCCCCCACTTGTCCTGATCCAGGCTAACATCAGATTTTAACCATAGGCCCTATCAAATAAAAATGTTTTAAGCCTAGCCTTAATAGTACACAAGGTGTCTGCCTCACGGACTAAAGCTGGGAGCTGGTTCCACAGGAGAGGAGCCTGATAACTAAAAGATCTGCCTCCCATCCTATTTTTAGATATTCTGAGAACCACCAGTAAACCTGCAGTCTGAGAGCGAAGTGCTCGGTTAGGAACGTATGGAACAACCAGGTCACTGATGTATGATGGAGCTTGATTATTAAGAGCTTTATATGTGAGAAGAAGGATCTTAAAATCTATTCTGAATTTAACAGGCAGCCAATGTAGGGAAGCTAAGACAGGAGAGATATGATCTCTCTTTTTAATTCTCATCAGAACTCTAGCTGCAGCATTTAGGACAAGCTGAAGACTTTTAACTACATTATGTGGACTTCCTGAGAGTAATGAATTACAGTAATCCAGTCTTGATGTAATAAATGCATGAACTAGTTTTTCCACCCTCCACTGATCCAGACTCCGCCTTTGGCTTCGGCTCAGCAGCGATGCCTGCCGCCATGCGTGTCATTTGTTCATCAGGCAGTTTGGATCCACTCATGAACTCTACTTTAACTTGTTGGTAAGTTCGTTCCCTAAGCGCGGCATGGGTAACGGTACCAGGAGTGTCACTTCCACTGGTGTCCATCCTGGTTCGGACTCTCCTGGAGGTTTTTTTCTCTTCTGCTGTGGCCCATGCTCCGTGCTGCTGCTCAGGGTGAAGATACACCAACCCTTCTAACAAAATAATCTTTTAGCCTACAGCTCATGTATGGAAAGCTCGAAGCAAGATTAAAGAAAACGAAACAAAATGAAATCTTCCTTAAATAAGTAAATACTTAAAATTACACTTAATTACAATTTAAGATTTTTAGCATCTGCCTGATCAGTCCCAGTGGCTGCCTGGTGGGATCTGAGTCCCTGTGCTCTGCTGGGTCCCCGGCGGCACTGGTCACCCCTGGGTCCCGGGTCGCTGGGTTCCGTGCTCGGCCGGCTGGGGGTGGGAGGCTGCGGGCTGGCCTGTGAGCTTGCCGCTGATGTCTCTCGGGGCTCTGCCAGCTGCTGGTTGTGGCCCCCCCGGGGCAATCCTCTAGGGCAGGGTCTTTTCTGGTCGCAGTCTCCCTGGGGTCCCTGTGCTCTGGTGCAGCTCCTGGATCTCTGGGACTTGGAGCTCCCTCCATCTCCTACACATCTTTGGGGGCAGATCTGTGGCCCCTCACACTCTCTATTGAATCCTTTTATAGAGAAACCTTACATATACAAGCGTGCGTACACACAGGTGCTCACATGGTGCTCTCAAAAGTATGGACTTGGGCACGTTCAACACATGTCTCAAGGCTGTGGTTGGCGCTAAATGCACTGTGATTTATTATTGTGTGATTGTTCAGTTAAACAATGTTGATTTTATATTTCCTCATCAGGTTGATGCAGTGATAGTTTGATCTTGTTGTATTGTTGTGTGTCCCTTTTCTGTAGGTCTAGAAGCAGACTCTTGTTCATCATTGATTGTTTATTTTTGTGGATCCACCCCCCCCCCCCCCCCTTTTTTTTTTGTCTCTTCCTTTCTCTTTCACCACTGTCTCCGTGTCTGGTCAGAATTATAAAGCATCCAAAAAACAATAACAAAGTTTTAAGTATCAGGTGTGACATTAAAAGCAGACGCTTTGATGCTCCACCTGAGAATAAATCTGTAAGGCTTGTCGCCAGCATTCAGACATCAATTCTGTTTGCTTCACAGCCAGACAGGACACGGGGAGAAAGGAATAAAAAAAACACTTAATGACAATTATCAAAGCAAGACAACCAAGAGTTTTATTATTTTTGCTCTTTTCATTCTTGATTTATAGATTTTTTTAAAATAACATGGAGAATGAACCACACCTTTTTGAGTTACATCCATAGCCATCCCACAAGTTACCTCCTCTAACAGAAACACATCTGCTATGTTTGTTCCCTCGAGTCATATCGACCCTCTGACTTCCAACTGACCTAGTGCTTTATCTGTGTTTGTATTGGACTAAATCGTAACAGTTCAAGGTTCAACTTAATAAACCAGATGTTGGTTATAGTTCCACTGATTTTAAGTTATAGCTCTTTTTGGTAACCTAAAACTAGGAAGTCTCGGTCTTATATGCACTGCCCCATATCTCTAGACCACAAGTCACACGTGGAAGCAACAGAGAAGAATGAAACTTGTAGGACATGCTTTGTTTTGTAGAGAATAGGTTTTAGAAGATTTTTAACATTTTTGTTTTCACGTGATTTATCAAACTTCCAGGTGAGCTTATCATCAATTATCACTGTAAGAAATTATTATTTTAAATAAGACAATGTTTTGATCATATTTAACAATGACTTACTTATATGAAAACTGTTTTCCACTGTAGTCAGAAGCTGTTCTAGGTTTTACCTGAGCAGTAGGGCGGTGTCAGCATTTGAACGTTACAGGGAGAAGGCAGATACCATACGTTATTGATAAAGTGTTGATTTCTGATGTCCATTTGGGTTTAGCTCATCTAGTAAGTAAGTAAGTAAGTAACTTTATTTGTATAGCACCTCTCACAGACAAAAAAGGTCACAACGTGCTTCACAAGTTAAAAGGCAACAACATATAAATACAGTAAAATACAGCCACAATATACATAGTGTCAAATACAACCAATCTGTATGAGACTAAGTTTAAAATGCCTGGAGAAACAAATGGGTTTTAAGATTGCTCTTAAAAACATCAACTGAGTCGATTGAGCGTAATGACAGAGGTAGCTCATTCCAGAGCCTAGGAGCGACGGCCTGGAATGAGCGATCTCCTCGTGTCCTGAACCGAGTACGTGGGACCATTAAAAGGTTTTGATCCAGTGATCTCAGCCTGCGAGAAGGCGTGTAAGGGCAGAGCATGTCTCGAACATACAATGGAGCCAGACCATGCAGCGCTCTGAAAGTCAGCACAAGATCTATACTACAATCACCAAAAAGACGTGCACCTTTCTATCATTTAGGCCACTAAACATAGCAGCAAGTTTTTCACTGAACGTGTCAAGGCATGATCCTGGTGTCCTAGAGGCGCATCATAGCTTTTTCAACATGGTAACACATTCCAATACATCATCTATGGTGCTTGACATCCATTCAATCAGACAAAACTTTTATCTACATAAAAGCAACCTCGCCTCCTTTTTAATTCACCCTGGGCGTTGTAAAGGATCCGTTCCTTCTAGTCCGTTTCTCGTGTTTCTGATGTTAAACTGTTTTAACTTACTTAAGCGTTCTGTAATTTTAGAACCATCGTTAGAGGCTTCTACTATTGAAATGTATGCATTTTCCATTTTAATATACCTGTTGAATTGGCCGTCTGTATGGTGTGGTTGTCTGGGTCAGTGTTATTTTCAGGATCGTGCATGTTGTGCTCTGCGTAGTTAAACCTTTTAAGTTTCAGTTTCTGCGTGTGTAATAATGTTCAATGTCTCAGGATGGAAATCTTAATGTCCAATCTGCTTAGTGACGCGTGACCTAACATTAACTTTACTATTAGGCCATTGTTAATACTTTGTTTAGTAGTTTATCAATGCTTAATAATGCACTAAGAAACATTAATAAAGGTGCCCTTTAACCGAGTTTTTAAAAGCGGTGACATTTAAAATGTGGAGGGCCGGCCTCGGTAGCAGAAGTGTTCGTGTGTCTGTTCCAGGGTCCATGTAGCTGGTCTGAACAAAGGGGGGATGGATACGTTCGTCGACAATCTGCCTGGCTTTCCTGACAACATCCGGCCAAGCTCAACTGGAGGTTACTGGGTGGCCATGTCTGCTGTAAGACCGAACCCTGGCTTCTCAATGCTGGACTTCTTGTCCCAGAGACCCTGGATCAAAAAACTCATTTTCAAGGTAAAAAGATACAAAAAGCTCTTTATTATTAGTGGATTATTCATATTTTTATTTGCATGTTAAAGACTCTTAGTAGTTTGAGTAAAGTCCTACCAAATCCCAGGTGATTCAGTCCTGCAAACCTTTTACTTAGCATCTGTTCGTCATCGTGCATCATATGTTTCCTCCCATTCGTCATTTATTCAGATTGTTTTCTGTTCCATCCTCTGGACTCTCTTTTTTTATTTTATTTTTTTTCCCTCAAGCTCTTCAGTCAAGACGTGCTGATGAAGTTTGTTCCGCGGTACAGTTTAGTGGCGGAGCTTCACGATGGTGGCATCTGCACACGGAGCTTTCATGACCCCAACGGCCTGGTGACGGCCTACGTCAGCGAGGTCCACGAGTACGATGGGCACCTCTACCTGGGCTCTTTTCGCTCACCGTACATCACCAAGCTTGATCTGCAGAAGGTGCAGTAAATGAAAGTCATAAAAAAGAAACATCTGAAAAGTGAAAATGGATGTTTGGGATATTTGTGACTGGCCAATCAGGAGGAAGCGTAACAACCATCTGGCTGTTAGCACTTCTAATCCTTTTCTGCAGCCATGTAAGAAACGAAGATTAAAGTCCCGACACTGGTGACCTGCGTCTCCCCTGCTGGTTGTAATTCATGTTTTCTTAGATCAGAACCTGCTGCCAAACTTGGTATAGACCTGAATAACCTTCTGGATGCGTGTTCGGGAAGGACTCCAAATGTCTGGTCAGACTTCATTTGATTTATTGGATTTTATTTTATTTTTTATTTCAGTACAATTTTGACAGCTAATCACATTCGACAGATTACAACTTAGTGGAAATATGTGAGAAAATTCCTTGAAATCAGAAAATGGAGACTAGTTTGCACCGTGCAGCTTCAAACTCACCGGCTGGCTACTTTCATCGGGCTTCTGTCAGTTCCAACTATACAAATCACACCTTTATCATTTTAGACGATTGTTAAATGTGTTCACGTTGACCTCTTGAGGGTGTTGGCCATGCTAACTCACCCTGCTACGTGTTAGCATGCTACATGTAAGGCTGTGGTTTGAATCCGTTACAGAACCAGGAGTCCCGCCAGGGTTCCGTCTACTCATTTTATGTTTCAAGCTCAAATGTGGATTTTTTAAGCCTTTTGACTTCATGTTGATTATTTTCTTCATCGTATCTTCATCGACGAGCCTACTGCAGGTTATGTTCTGCAGGTCTATAAATTAGTTAGCCTAAAATAAAGAGTTTTGGCATCTAAAATATCAGAAGTTTGTGAGTCCTTTCTTATTTTCTGTGAGTTGAACATCTTGCTCCTCCTCCTCCTCCTCATGATGAGGACACCACGTATGATTTGGCTGGAAAAAACCAACCGGGGGTGATTTCTTCTCCATAGATCAGATGTTTCATCTGTGTTTTGTTTAAGAAGAAACAAATCCTCAGCTTGTATTGTTGATGCTTATTTTTGTAAATAATTTTAACATTCAGGCATCAATGGATTTGTCAGATTTTTACATTTAATGTAAATATTCAGCAGTTTTGGTTTTATTTTAGGACTTCATTTAGATAATTTATTCTTTTGATGAATTTGTTCTGTTGTCACTTTGTTCTCATTCAAAGTCAGTCAAATAAAACATGAATTCTTTTCACGTTTGAACTCAGAATAGTCTGTTTCATCATTTCTCTTGTTTACCTGCATGAATTGTACAAGTAAGACTAATTTGTTTTTGTTGTAAATAAAAACAGAATCACTGAGCTGAGAACATCAAAACAACCGAAGCTGACTTCTGCTTTTTGCCTTTTACGACCCAGTTTTTAAGATTTATTTTAGTCCCCTTTTAAGGTCACATTTTTTAGACGGGGTCAACGTGCAGTAAAACACGTGCAGTAAAACACGTGCAGTAATGTGCCAGGATTCAACAAAGACCTAATTTCTGCTTTCAGTTTGTGGCCCAGTAGCAGGAATAAGGACAAAAACAGCTGAAAGTGAGAGAGCAGATCAGACCCTTTACCCTCTGCAGCATTCACTTGACAGCCCGTGCTGCAAGGCTGCATGGTCACCTGAGTGGGAGGCAGCCTTCCAGGCATCCCAGCTGGCCATCGTGGATGCTATCCGAGCAGTGGCAGAGGTTTACAATGTGGAGAGGCGTACTTGCACATGCTGGCCACCAGGGTGCTTCGGCAGTGGAACAGTGGGCCCACACTATTGTCTACTGGCCCGAGCTATCGAGGGACATCCAGTAGACTAGGGAGAGCTGGGCGGACTGCAACAGCAATGCCCCCTCGCAGGCGGCCGTGCCCCCATGCCGTGACCACCGCCGTCCACATCATTCAAGGAAGTGTTTGCTGACTTCTTTGACTATTTGGGTCATCGCTACCTGGTCAGTGGTGTAACGTTTTGTATTTGGTTACTTAAAAAAAATGGTCAGTACAATATAAATGTAATATTTCATAAAAATATGGTTTATCAATATTGAATCTTTAATATTTGACTGATATAGTTACTTTGGGTATCGCCAGGGAACCAACACTCTATAATAATTTGATTCAGAGGCAAAAATATAGTTTATAAAAATGTATTTCATTACTACGTATTCATCTTACAGAACACAAACACTATTCTCTACTCATACCTATGTTCACAACAGCTTGTAATGGCTAACGTAGCTTAGCTCTCATAGATGTTTGTGCCTGCTAACACAGAAATGGGGACAGTGTATCAATCTGTCAGCCCGATAAAACGTATGAAATGGTCTAAAGCAGCCTTTCTCAAATGGGGGTACGTAAAGAAACTCCAGGGGGTACATCAGAGAAGCAGACTGTCTAAAAAAGAGCTTGATCACAGCAGTTGCCTCCCTGCCACCAAGGATGAAAAAGATCCTCAGTGAAGCACAAGCCCAAGTGTCTCACTAAAAAGTCTGTAGAAACACTCCGATCAGTGCAGTAATGTTAAGATTTCAGTCTTCTTTTTGATTTTTAAAAATATATTTTGAGATTTACATTTGTTTTTAGCAATTGTTATTTAAAATGACGTTGATGATTTCTTTTAGAGAACAGATATACTATGATCCCAAAAGAGAACACTTTATGTTGATGTGCTTTTTATGAGCACAAATCTTTAATTATAATTAGCTTAATCATTTCTTTGGCCTGTATTTGATATATATATATATATTTAATATTTCTAGTTATATATATATTTTTTCCAAATAGTTCAAGAGATACTACAAAAAATGTGCAGTGTTTTGCACATTTATGGATTTTTTAATGGGTAATCTTATGGTTTTAAATAGTTTTATGGTGACTGTTTTCAATTAATTAATTAGAATCACATTTTAGTGATGAAAAATATTTCCAATACATTTACTTATGGAGTATTAACATTTAAAATATTCAAAATAGTTTTTTTCCCCCAAATGGTTGAATTTTGTACTTGTTTATCAGTTTCAAAGTTGAATAAATCAGTCACTGAAGGCACCTATTTAAGGTCTTGTTTTTTACAACCAAAAATGTTTTTGCGCTGATTAGGGGTACTTGGCTGAAAAAAATATTTCACAGGGGTACATCAGTGAAAAAAGGTTGAGTACCACTGGTCTAAAGTAATAGCTGTCTCGTTATAACCAGACTGCAAAGTGTGCAGGTTTAAGTTTCACTTCAGAGGAAAGATCACCATAGGGAGCCTAAGTCTCCTCCCTTTCTGGTCGGCTCATGAGTCCCCAGAAGAACGAAAAAATGAATGCAAGTCAACGGGGCTAAAAACGCTATTTTCTAATGCGCTTCGCCTTATTCCCTGAATCGCACATATGTTGTACTACAATTTAAATGAAAAGTAATGATGGGTATTTCGACCACGCCAGTCACGCACTTTGAGATTTATCAGCTTGTAAATGTTCGTAATTTGAATGATTACAACAGCATGTGGCATATATGACGTCACCACATAATCTCCTCTCCCCTAGCGTAGCTGCTACTTACCAAATGACCAGATTTATGGTGGTTCTTTCCTCCTGAAGGACGGATTTCAAGTTTGCAGAACTTACAGCCATTTTCCGTCTGCTTTCCTCTGTATCTGGTTCGATGACGTCATTTTCGTGAAGCACATTAGTAGCCCTGGACTTATTTTCACACTAAACATAAAATAGCGTCATTTGAAAATAAGCGAGTTCTTGGTATCAAAAAGCATCTTTAAAATTCACGGACATCATATTTGAAATCCATGGCACAAAACACTTGGAATTAGAAAAGAGAGTTTTAGCACCATTGAATTGCATTCGTTTTTTCATTCTTCCGGGGTCCGAAAGTAGATGGGTGTGATTTAGGCGCCCTATGACTCCGTACAATCTTCTCGTGCCTTCTCTCCTTTTGAACCCTGCTTTTTTCCAGTCAGAGAACCACTCTGCCATTTATTAGTCATTTGTTATAACCCTTTCACTGTTTTCATGGCTCACAAACACACATGTCTAAATGAACAATTTTAGATGATTAAAAATTAAATGTAGGTCTATCTTTTATAACTACAGGATCCTGAGATACTCTATTTTTCCACAGAAAAACATATTTGTCCTGTCAACACAAGTTTAGAATAAATCCTAAGGAAATTTGGATTTCCCAGCTTCCACCCAGCATTCAAACGCACCATGTACGCACAAATCAGTCAGGTGTGAAAAGAGTCTCGAAAGGATTTTTGTACTTGTAAACTGGTCTGTGTGTAATGTAGTTTTGTCTGTGTGTACCAGGTGATTTGTGTGTGTGTGTATTCAGTGATTTGTGTGTGTAGGAGCTGAAGTTACACACGAAAAATGTAAACACAAGTTACAAATCAAGTGTTATACACACACAAATCTAGACTCACACGCACAGATCTCTTGAAACTTTTTTCTCCCCATAAAAAAATACATACATTTCTTTTGTCTTCTTTTACTGTTCAAGAGTTTCTTCTCCTGTTTTTCCTGTTTCATGTCTGTTGACTTATAGTTTGCTGTTGTGCTATAATAACGCGTGGCACCTCGGGCTTCTGTGAAAGCAGTGGAAGAAGGTGCTGCAAAATTAAACTAATGATGATCTGAACCGGGATTCTGGGTCAGACTGTGACAATGAGCAAAGGTTTGTCAGAACAACACAAAACTCAAACAGACAACATATCTGTCCATGACTCTGTCCATGACATCATTTGACCTTTGACCTGGCAGATGCAGATGAACAACAAGTTGACGGGTATCAAAACCAGACCCAGATGTTCCTGCACCTAATAACTCTGTCTTTGTTCTGTCACTGTGAAGCTTCTTCTGTAACATTCTGTAGTGGTCTCCATGGCAACAGAGTTGGTGATGATACACTCCACAGAGGTGGGATCAATCTGGTGTGTAAGTAATTATGGGATTGTGTCAACCTGTTGTGTTTGTGTGTGCGCGTGTCTGTGTCAGCTTGCATGTTTGGGCATGTGTATGGGTGTGTCAGCGTGCATAGGTGTGTATGGGAGTGTGAAGATGGTCAGGTAAAAGACTCAGCTTGTGAAGCTCTGTGACGTTTTGCCACCAGCAGAAATGCTTTTGTACGTTTGGCCTTTTGTTTGCTGAGTCATCAGAACCAGAGCCGGGAGACCTGGGGATGGACCGTCCAATCTCGGGGGCAGAAGTTGCTGAGGTAGTCAAACAACTACACAGCAGCGGAGCCCCGGGGGTGGATGAGATTCGTCCTGTGTATCTCAAGGCTATGGATGTAGGGCTGTCGTGGTTGACACGTCTCTGCAACATTGCGTGGTCATCGGGGGCAGTTTCTGTGGAGTGGCAGACCTGGAAAGGTCTACTCCAAGGTACTGGAGGGGAGGGTCCGATCGATAGTTGAATCTCAGATAGAGGAGGAGCAATGTGGTTTTCGTCCTGGCCGTGGAACTGTGGACCAGCTCTATACCCTTGCAAGGGTGATGGAGGGGGCATGGGAGTTTGCCCAACCAATCCACATGTGTTTTGTGGATTTGGAGAAGGCTTATGACCGTGTCCCCAGGAGCACCCTGTGGGGGACGCTCCAGGAGTATGGGGTGGGTGGCTTTCTGTTAAGGGCCATTCAGTCCCTTTACCAGAGGAGCGTGAGTTTGGTCCGCATAGCCGGTAGTAAGTCGGACCTGTTCCCGGTGAGGGTTGGTCTCCGCCAGGGCTGCCCTTTGTCACCGGTTCTGTTCATTACCTTTATGGACAGAATTTCTAGGCGCAGCCGTGGTGTGGAGTGTGTCGAGTTTGGTGGCAGGAGAATCTCGTCTCTGCTTTTTGCGGATGATGTGGTCCTCCTAGCTTCATCCAGCTCTGACCTTCAGCTCTTGCTGGGTAGGTTCGTGGCCGAGTGTGAAGCGGCTGGGATGAGGATCAGCACCTCCAAATCTGAGACCATGGTTCTCGACCGGGAAAGGGTGGCTTGCCAACTCCGGGTCGGGAGAGAGGTCCTACCTCAAGTGGAGGAGTTTAAGTATCTCGGGGTCTTGTTCACGAGTGAGGGTAGGAGGGATCGGGAGATCGACAGGCGGATTGGTTCGGCGTCTGCAGTGATGCGGACGCTGAGCCGATCTGTCGTGGTGAAGAGGGAGCTGAGCCAGAAAGCCAGGCTCTCGATTTACCGGTCGATCTACGTCCCAATCCTCACCTATGGTCATGAGCTTTGGGTAATGACCGAAAGAACGAGATCGCGAATACAAGCGGCCGAAATGAATTTCTTCCGTAGGGTGGCCGGGCTCAGCCTTAGAGATAGGGTGAGGAGCTCGGACATTCGGGAGGGACTCGGAGTAGAACCGCTGCTCCTCCGGATCGAAAGGAGCCAGTTGAGGTGGTTTGGGCATCTGGTCAGGATGCCTCCTGGACGCCTCCCCGGGGAGGTGTTTCAGGCATGTCCTGCCGGCAGGAGGCCCCCGGGTCGACCCAGGACACGTTGGAGAGGTTACATCTCCAATCTGGTCCGGGAACGCCTTGGGATCCTGCCGGAGGAGCTGGTGGAGGTGGCCGGGGAGAGGACGGTCTGGAGCTCCCTAGTTGGTATGCTGCCCCCGCGACCCGGACCCGGATAAGCGGAGGATGACGACGACGAGGAACCCAGCAGTTTGCATCAAGTCACTGAGTCTTTACAGCAATCCTCATACTAAGCAAGCATTCAGCAACAGTGGAGAGGAAAACTCCTTTTTAAAGATATAGCAGAGGATCTTTTTCTTCGGGGTGGATCATCTGAACCATTGGTTGCACAACTGTCATTCATTGTGGTGAAGCTTTCAGGCAAGGCCATTGTGCCCGTTACTGAGTTTGTTTTTACTTCCAGCGTATGCACATTCTGTTTATGTGTGGAGCAAGACGCCTTCATTCCTCACCGTTCTCACTGGGTTCTTTTGAAAATGGCTGAGGATCACAAGAGAAAAGGTGTCTTTGAAGACTACGATAAGGAGAGAAAGGTCTCTGAAGTGAGAAACAAGTTTTTTAGGAGACTTTCTTCGACAATGGCATGTGCTGAAAGCGAAGGTTGGGCTCCTCACATACGCCTCTGTTGCCAGTTTGACACTTTAACTTACTATGTAATTACCATGTAAGTACTTAGTAATTAGGGGACTGTAAAATGAAGTGTTTGTTTATAAATGAAGTGTTTGTTTATAAACTTTGACCAACCAGATCTGAGAAATTTGAATAGGTTTTATGAAGAGTCCTCCATCACTCCCCTTTATGAGATGCTTAGAAAGCTCTTTTCTTATTTAGTATACATCTCTTGGACGTCTAGAGATCCAGACTAAAGGTGAAGCATGGACACAGGTGCTGAACCCCGGGCTTTGGGAGAAAACTCGACTAAATCTCGACTAAAACCTGTGATTTATAAAACCAATGAAGGCAAGGCCATTGTGGAAGATGAATTCTTGAACTTTCTGGCAATTAAAATAAGAACTCGGACCCAAGAGGATATTGTACTGCTGGTAGTGAAGCACTTTGGTTCCGAGTGGATTGAA
Source organism: Nothobranchius furzeri (assembly GCF_043380555.1). Lineage (NCBI taxonomy): Eukaryota > Metazoa > Chordata > Actinopteri > Cyprinodontiformes > Nothobranchiidae > Nothobranchius > Nothobranchius furzeri. Next base: position 62,406,121 of record NC_091752.1, on the reverse strand, counting down.
GCTTCAAAGAAAGTGCTCTTTGAACTATGCCCAAGATCTTCTGTAAGTCTAACTGCACACAAAGGGCTTCAAAAAGACAGTAATAATGTCACAAGCTGTTTAAAACTTTTGAATGAGACTGGAGAAAATATTCCTCGCTTTGTGTCTCATTATCTTGATGAGCTACCACCTGTCACTTTTAACAGCTTGGACGTCTCCAGCCTGCTTGGGAGAATAAAGCGATTAAGCGCTGAGGTTGCGGCTATGAAACAAGCCACAGCTTTGCAGACCAATGTATGTGAGGATCTTCGTGAGGCAACAATTGGGTTAAATAATCGTCCATCTGACATAGAGCAAGGACATCACCTCAAAAAGAGTCACTGGGGAGTGAAGGAGTCTCGAGATGTGTCTAAATCTAGTATACCTGAAGCGGATGGGGAGTGTGTAAAGTGGATCCCCAGTCCTACGGCTGATGTGATTGGTGGAGGTGCTGACAAAGCCGGGAGCTGATCAACAGAACTAGAGTCTCTCCAGACTGGAGTCCTGTTGCAAAGAAAGGACTGCGAAGAAGGCATGCAGCTGGGCATGCTGTTGAACATCTGGGCTCCCGTTCGGACGTGCAGAGTTGAAGAAAGGTGCCTGGGATCATTGGCACTAGCTCCAGAGGCTCTATTAGAGCTGTGTGGACTAAGTTGGTGAGTGTCTTTGCTGCACGTTTTCCACCAGATTTGGACCCACAAATACTGTCTGACAATCTGCGGGAGAAACTCCAGAATGAAGTGGCGTGTCATAAAATAGCCACTGTTCACACTAGATACAGCTCATTTAAGGTAACAGCTGAGTGTGAGGAAGTACAGATGATGTATGATCCACAGCTCTGGCCAGAGGGGGTGTATGCACGCTGCTATTATGAATCAAGAAAGCCCAGGAAGGAGATAGAACTAGAATCCTCTAAATAAACTATGATAATGCAGGATGTCATTTAACATTGTGTCATATAACTTAAGGGGCCTGTGTATTGGATAAAATGCAGGGAGCAGAGCCAAACACAGAGTTCTAGACTCTCTCTTGGAAACTGCAGACATATTGTGCCTACAAGAGACTTTCTGTCCAAACAATCCCTGGATAAACTTAACACTGTACACCATGATTGTTTTGGAGCCGGAGAATCAACTAAGAATTTAAGCCTGGGAATTGTGAATGGAAGAATTCCTGGTCAGGTTGCTATATTATAGCATAAGAAGCATGACTCATCTATTAAAGTACAATGACTGGGGGTAGCTATAGCCATTACATTTACAAATAATGCTAATGATTTTTTATTATGCCATATGAATCTTCTGAAAATGAATATTTTTATCTTAATAGGTTGGGTTTCTTAAAGGCCCCATGTGGGAAATCCACTGAAATCATGATGAAAAAATGTGACTCTTTAGCGCCGTGCAGTTCAGAGAAAGTATTGCAGCTACGGTGGCTCACTCATGAGTTTGGCTGTTTAATCAATTTCCAACCTGTGTAGCCTAACCCACACAAAGCTTAAAACAAGCTACCTGACCTCTTTAAAAAAGCATTTATAATTATGACTGTTTATCAACCTACCAGTTCTGAACAAAGCAAGCTAGTTCTGTTAAAGCTGTCACCATTCACACACGGAGGAGGGGTGACGTCAGCCGGGAGGTCAGGTGTTGTGAGAAAATGTGTTCCCCTGAAATGTTCTCCATGGTGTGTCAACCACAGTTTATGTAATTAAAAATGTATAATTTCAAGTTGAGAGGAATATTTAGAATTGATGTTGGTGAGAAATATCAGTGAAAAAGGACAAGTTTGTGAACTGGAAAGACAGGATTTGATAGTAAACTGGTAAAAATATAACACATTGGGGCTTTAAAGGAGATACATACAGAGTATTCTTTTAAAAGACAATTAAGATTGACACTTTTTATAACTAAATCTCTATTTAAATTTGAGTGGTTATTATGGATTAGTTAACACAGCATATGATTTAGTTTAAAATCCTGTAATGTACTAATAATGTTTTAATGATAGTTTGTAATAATGTTTAATGTTTATATAATGATTTTAATGTCTAAATGTTTTTATGATTGTCTGTTTTAGCCCCTTAAGCCCTCTATTTTGAAGCCTATTCCTCGAAAAATGGTAAAAATGGTATTTATTGGTAAAAATAGTTTAGATAGCCTTGTAGTGCTGGGTTTGCTGATTAATTTGATGGGAACCCTGCTGGAAAAACCAGCATAGACCAGCATAGCTGGGAACCAGCATAGACCAGCATATGTTGTTTTGGTGCTGGTCTATGCTGGTTTTTCCAGCAGGGAATTATTACTATTTCTTCTGTAGTGTGAGGGTTTTTTGGCCCTGTTAAGGAACTAACGTATGGATTATATGGTGTGGACCCCAGGAAGAATTGTTGTTATCATGATTACAACTAATGGGGATCCTGACTAAATAAATAAATAAATAAGATAGTATCGTGCTAAGCTAGTTAGTTTCGCTAAGCTAGCATTGTGCTAAGCTAACATTTATCAACAGCAGAAAGGATCCAGAAGCTTCAGGCATGGGCTGCCGATCCAAGACGTGTAAATGAAGATAAACTATCAGCTATGAGACTGAGTCTAAGAATTATTTAGCTGCTACTGCTAAAAGCTAACAACTGTTTTTTGATGAGACTAAAATGGTTGCTTGTCACCTCACACAAGTTTTCATGTCCAATTAGGTTTGTTTGGAATGGTGCAGCTTTGTCATTTATCAGAAAGGAAAAACAAAAGTGATCAAATGGATATTTGTGATTCTGTTAATGTGTTTTGAGCAGGTAAATTTACTATTTCTCTTTGTTTAGGGAATTGGCTTCCTTGGACAGTTTGGTCTGGGCGAATCCTTCCAGCTCAGCTGAATCTGCAGCAGAGTTAACAGACAGCAGCTTTAACAAAGTGAAATAAATGTTATAAGATTATACTTTTTTTGAATTTGTTTTTTTTACAACTAATACTGCTTTGTTACAATTTCACTAAATTTTCTAAGGAAAATGAAAATAAAGGCTTATCCAATTGTTCAATTTATCGATGGATTGCCGTGGCCCTAAAGTTAAACGTTACACCTATACACCTATGCTTTATAATTCTGTTTGTGGAGCAGATTTTTAAAACATGTACAAGTAATGAGTTGTTCACACTTTGCATTAGGGGAAGCATAAGTGTAACAGATTACTTGTAGATGTACAAATGTTGTTTATTAATGTTTTTCCAAGGCTATTAATTATTTTATAACATTTATAAGTATTGAGGTGTTTCAGAACATTTAATTATGACATGTGACCTTTGACAGATGAGAATCAGAAGGTTTACAGTGAAGAGCCTGTAGATGGTGACCAGTTTTGGTGTCTGATTCAATTCAATTCAAGTTAAATATATAGCGCCAAATCACGACAAGAGTCGTCTCAAGGCACTTCACATAATAAACATTCAATTTCTGATCATCAGATAGAAATCTAACACATGATGCAACAGGCTTGTTCATCCGTCAGATGTTTCCTGGTAGATCTTCTAAGGCTGAAGGGTTCAGATCAGGGATTTCCCACAAAAGTTCCTAATCTTTATACATTCACTTTCTTTGACAAACTGATGGTTTATAAAGAGTTGTAGAGTCCTTCTTCTATTCAGAAGAAAGTAAAGAATAACCTGAAAAGAGTTTATAAATGTCTGTTTTTTTATTTTTTATATTTTATTTTTTTACATTTCACCAATATTTAAATTATATTTTAAGAATCAAATGTGTTCATGATCATTTAGAAATGTTTAATCATTTATACATTACTGGTGCATCATTATCTTTTATATCACCATTGACAATTGTGAAAGTTAGATATGTTCTACGAACATTACCAAATGTGTTAAAGAGTGTTTGTAAATGTTTAGTTAATCATTATTTAAGCATTTGAAAATGTCAACTCCAGCGAAACAACAGATATATATTACCTAATACCTTGTAAATGATCTATTAATAACTTATTAAACACTTACAAATGTATTTGTAGATGTCATCACACTCCTTTATAAATCAGTTGTTCATCAGTGACTAAGACCTTGTAAATGATATGTTAATTTACTAATGACTTATAAATGTTTAACAACAAAACATTATAGTGTTAACAACTTATTAGTAGAAATGAGTCCTTATCCTGTACGATTTGCCTCTGAACATGGTGCTGGAACGTGTCAGCTGTAAACCATCATCCCAGCGGCTGGAAAATGTGTCCTGTTGTTGCAATACAGCACCACTTCTGATCACCAGAATTCGCCAGATTGTCCGTGTTCCATAGTCTAGCTATGGAAGAATAATAATAATGTTACTGTTATACCCCTCCAGGCCTAGGAATTACCAGGAGGGTCAACACAAGTGTGGTGGGAGCAAACACGAGGACAAATAAAAGTTCAAAAGGAGTTTATTAACTAAAAGTGTCCCTGGCAGGTATAAATAAGGTAGATGATAATAAAAAATGCCAGAGGTCTGATTACATCTATTATACTAAATATAAGTCTAAAGATCTGGGCAAAGCCCCACACTCGTACGATACCCCGCCCGGGGTAAGTTTCCTCCTTCTGGTTCTGTGTTACTCCAACTGTGACAGACGTCTCCCGCTCTCTTTGTCTGGAAGCCGGTGGTTCTCGTCCAGGAAAAGATCTCCGTGTCGGTATAAAAATGCAAGTCTCTAGTTCTCTCAGTTTCCCTCTGGTTGTGTCAAAATGCGGTCTCAGGTTTTCTCCGTTTCGCCTCTCGTCTCTGAACTCTCCGTGTCGTTCCTCTGCTGCTTGTCTCCCTCGACTGTGCTCGATCCCCGTTCAATCTCCTCGACCCTGCTCGATTCCCCTCCTGTTCCGTCTCTTCCTCCTTTGTAAGGCTTCTTGATGAGTGCTGATTATCCGCAGCTAGTGTCAGCGGGCCGGCGGGAAGGGTGCGTCTCAGCGTGCCTCTCTCCATGGTGCTGATCCTCTAGATCTCAGCGGGGCAGGAGCGAGGAGATGTCCACGGTGTAGTGGGTAAACGGAGCTCAGGAACGCAGAGGTCATGACATTACATTTTCTTTAAAAATGCCTTTCTTGACACCCAAGGACACTTTACAGCCATGGGAAAAAATAAAACAAGATCAACACACAACAAAAATATATAAAAACACTAAGATGTAAAAATAAAAACAATGAAATGAATACCATTTTTGGTTCTTTTTTAAACACAGATAAAGTTTTTTTTTTACCCTGCTGATGGTTTCGTTTGTGGCTGCAAACATCTTCAGAGCTGACGCTGATGGTGGCGTCACTTCCTACTCCGTTTATCCGCGGAGACGATGGTGTTTACTCATTGGATCGTGCATGGGACTGCCTCATCAGAGAGGGGAGAGCGGGCAGCAGAGGGTGACAATGTCCTCTGCTGCCCGCGGATAAATGGAGTAGGAAGTGACACCACCATCAGCGTCAGCTCTGAAGATGTTTGCAGCCACAAACGAAACCGTCAGCAAGGTAAAGAAAAGCCTTTATCTGTGTTTAAAAATGAACCAAAAATGGAATCACCCAGGATGATTAGATTTTGTGACAGGGAAGAAAAACATGAAAGCAGGTGGGAAAAGTTGTTTAAAAAGTCTTTGTTATACTTAGGAGGGTGGTAGATGGTGGCTACAACTCAAAGAAGGTAAAGGTAGGACTTTCCAACTCTCGTGGTGTAATGTAGAGACACCTTTAGTTTGTCTGTGCGTGTTTGGATGTTAATCATGGAATTAGTTGGACACAAGGGCAAGTTGTGGTTACTAACTGACCATACAAGCTGTTTCTGCTTCTTTTTATCAGTAAGTAAAATTATATTTCTGTACTTTCTTTCAATGGTTGAATGGGGGGCAATGCTGTGTCCTTTAACTGCTTGGTCAAACATGTTAGTGAGGCTGGATAAGAAACTTGAGCGGGTGTCCAGCTTCTCCTGTCTCCTGCCTGAGAATAGCAGGCGAATGCCTGTTCCCATCTCCCGGGGCAGCTGGACTGGCTCTGAAGCAAGGCTAGTCATGCTGGTCAATGGTGGATCTCTGAGGGAGACCACAGAATCACCACAGCTCTTTTTGTTGAAGCTGCTTCACTTTTGAGATGCTCAACCGCATTTTTCTTGCTGGAAACACCCGGAAAAACTCTGTTAGTTTCGGGTTAGTATGTAGCTAAAGTCCCGCTGACCTCTGGCTCCTGGAGAAGGGACCATCCACAACGGCGGACACACGCATCTTTCACTGTGGTGGACCAGTGAAGCCTGATAGCCTTGGTCGGCTTAGCTAGTTATGTTTTCATATAAGCAGGCCAGAGGTGCCTTTGCTTTGGAATCGCTCTACCGTGTTTTTCTTGCTGAAAACGGCCGGAAAACTGCGTTAGCTTTGGGTTAGCATGTAGCTAGTGCCCCACTTATCTCTGACCATGAGAGCTGATGTAAAAGACCACGGCACCCAGTTACAATCGCAGCGGCCTTAGGCTCCACTTGGTATTTAACAGTCCCAGTCCATAATAGAATAGGCGATCAGCATGACTACAGCCTTGCACAGGAGCCAGTCTGCCTTACGGGTGGTACCCCGGTCCAAGGAGCCCTTCCTGGGTTAGCCAAGTTAGCTAGTAGCTACACTGGTTCACTTGTTCCAACCCTGTTCCAAACATAACATCCTCACACTTAGCTCCACCTCTTTTATCATTTTTTAATTGTCTGGGTATGCTGTTGTGTCACATGAAGCTCAGACAGCTACTAGTACACCCCGAGGACAAAATAGAACCAGACAAGAAATGTAATGTAATCTACAAAATACCCTGCATGTCATGCAATTAAACATACATAGGGGACACTGGCAGAACATATGGCATAAAAAGAAAAGAGCACCAGAAGGAATGTGAGAAGGAAACAACAGAAAGACTCAGAAGGACAACAAAGAAAAAAGCAAAGAAGCAAATCCTCGCCAGCCATCTAAGATCTTTGCAAACGAAATAATCACATCATTGACTGGGATCAAGGGAAAATTATCAACACGGAGAACAACCGGTTCAAACGTTGGGTCAGGGAGGAAATAAGGAAACGGAAACATTGGAACATGAACAGAGACGAGAGGGCCTATCAGCTGTCTCGCACCTGGGATTCCCTTCTCCAAAGACCAGCCAGCGGAGGTGGGCATGACCGACCCGGCAGATCTCACAGATCCTGGTTGGTCGCACCCACCAGAAGAACAGCTGATAAAGACGCGTCACACAAACACCTGTGACATTTCCGATGAAGACCGCAGACGACTGTCGAAACATGTAAAGGTAACTCGAAAGACCTTCATGTCCGAAGCTAAAAGAACCTCGTCTAATATACATCATTATCTTTTTTCTGTTTTATAAATGTGTGTGTAATTCATCTTTTAAGATGTGTGTGTGTGTGTGTGTGTGTGTGTGTGTGTGTGTGTGTGTGTGTGTGTGTGTGTGTGTGTGTGTGTGTGCCTGCTAGTACCAAACAGATCCACAAAGTCAGAATAAAGACAAGCAAACAAAGTACACTGGTTTTATTATGAAGGGGCAGTCAGTGTTTTCGCGCTTCAGCCTAAAGACGACAGCATTTCACTCAGAAGAAGAAGAAGCAGTGAGACATTTCACACTCTTCAGTTCTGACATTCAAACCAAATGTTTCCAACACTTCCTGTTTGTCTCTGAGCTTTTTACTCTCTTTTCAATCAACAGCATTTTGAACACATGTAATAATACATAAAATGACCTTTTCTACACACACGATATCCGACTGTCTAAACCCTAAACATAATTGTTACACAGATGTAAACAACACCATCCTCTACGTTCCCACAAACTTCTTGTAATTCTGGTTTTCACACTCATGTCTCTTCAAACTGAATTCAAATGGGCAAAAAACACATTCAGATTTCAGGCTAATTATGCAGATTTCTAACGAACATGAAATGTGGAGTGGAGACTTGTAGGCAGAAAAACTATGCTCCAGCTGATTTTCTTACCATTACCTCATGGCCTTGCAATATTTGCACCCAACCCCACCTCCACCCCCTGACCCATTAATTCATAAATGCATGAAGTGTTTTTTTAAAGGGACTGTGTGTATTTTGCCTTGCGATAGGGGGCAGTACATACCTAAATCTTTGCAAGAAAGCATCATTTTTGTGATCAAGTAAGACCTTACCAACGGATGGCCATTAGGGTCAAATGTCCCTGGAGCACAACCTCCAGCAAAATAACAAGAACATCAGATTACATTTCATCACTGGAAATGAGTGAAGAGGTAAAGAACAATGTTTTTAATGGTGAAAGTTTTGTAACCGTTTGTTACAAATCAGTGAATGCATTTTTTCCTCTCGGGCTCCCATAGAAGGAAACAGGGCATCCAATTTGGCATCGCCCAGAGAATAAGACCCGCTCCCATGTATTTTAGACCTGATTTTTATGGTTACATGTTACGAAAGGGCCAATATTTTACAACAACTGGGCATTTTTTAATTAATTTACAACAACATTTTGATGGATATTTCCAGAGATTAATGTTAAAAAGAACACATTGCCAATTTAAAGGTGTGGGTCACTGATACATGACTACTGACTACATGACTACTTTCTTCCACAATTTGCTCTTTAACTGTATTATTTCCTGCTATTTCAGCTGTTAACTTTTTTTTCTCTTACAGTGGGGCAAAAAAGTATTTAGTCAGCCACCGATTGTGCAAGTTCTCCCACTTAAAATGATGACAGAGGTCAGTAATTTACATCATAGGTACACTTCAACTGTGAGAGACAGAATGTGAAAAAAAATCCATGAATTCACATGGCAGGATTTTTAAAGAATTTATTTGTAAATCAGGGTGGAAAATAAGTATTTGGTCACTTCGAACAAGGAAAATCTCTGGCTCTCACAGACCTGTAACGTCTTCTTTAAGAAGCTTTTCTGTCCTCCACTCGTTACCTGTATTAATGGCACCTGTTTGAACTCATTATCTGTATAAAAGACACCTGTCCACAGCCTCAAACAGTCAGACTCCAAACTCCACTATGGCCAAGACCAAAGAGCTTTCGAAGGACACCAGGAAAAGAATTGTAGACCTGCACCAGACTGGGAAGAATGAATCTACAATAGGCAAGCAGCTTGGTGTGAAAAGAATTAACTGTGGGAGCAATTATCAGAAAATGGAAGACATACAAGACCACTGATAATCTCCCTCGATCTGGGGCTCCATGCAAGATCTCATCCCGTGGGGTCAAAATGATCATGAGAACGGTGAGCAAGAATCCCAGAACCACACGGGGGGACCTGGTGAATGACCTGCAGAGAGCTGGGACCACAGTAACAAAGGTCACCATCAGTAACACACTACAACCGCAGGGAATCAAATCCTGCAGTGCCAGACGTGTTCCGCTGCTGAAGCCAGTGCATGTCCAGGCCCGTCTGAAGTTTGCCAGAGAGCACATGGATGATACAGCAGAGGATTGGGAGAATGTCATGTGGTCAGATGAAACCAAAGTAGAACTTTTTGGTATAAACTCAACTCATCGTGTTTGGAGGGAGAAGAATACTGAGTTGCACCCCAAGAACACCATACCTACTGTGAAGCATGGGGGTGGGAACATCATGCTTTGGGGCTGTTTTTCCGCTAAGAGGACAGGACGACTGATCCGTGTTAAGGACAGAATGAATGGGGCCATGTATCGTGAGATTCTGAGCCAAAACCTCCTTCCATCAGTGAGAGCTTTGAAGATGAAACGTGGCTGGGTCTTCCAACACGACAATGATCCCAAACACACCGCCCGGGCAACAAAGGAGTGGCTCCGTTTGAAAGTCCTGGAGTGGCCTAGCCAGTCTCCAGACCTCAACCCCATAGAAAATCTGTGGAGGGAGTTGAAAGTCCGTGTTGCTCGGCGACAGCCCCAAAACATCACTGCTCTCGAGAAGATCTGCATGGAGGAATGGGCCAAAATACCAGCTACTGTGTGTGCAAACCTGGTAAAGACCTATAGTAATCGTTTGACCTCTGTTATTGCCAACAAAGGTTATGTTACAAAGTACTGAGTTGAATTTTTGTTCTTGACCAAATACTTATTTTCCACCCTGATTTACAAATAAATTCTTTAAAAATCCTGCCATGTGAATTCATGGATTTTTTTTCACACTCTGTCTCTCACAGTTGAAGTGTACCTATGATGAAAATTACTGACCTCTGTCATCATTTTAAGTGGGAGAACTTGCACAATCGGTGGCTGACTACATACTTTTTTGCTCCATTGTATACATCTGGGACTTATTAGCAACTTGCTGGCATCTTTAAAATTCCTCCCAGTTCCTATGCTGGGCTCTGTTATCGACCTGGGTTGTACTCTACATTTCTTCTGATTGGAGTGGGAGGATTTCTGGTATTTTGGAAAACTGGGGAGTTGGTTGCTATTGGAGTGCCACTCACACCCACTGAAAGTCTCAGCCGTGTAGAGACGGTTCAGACTGGGACACTGCTCAAGGTGAAACACAAGCTAGAGATCCTAGCTGCAATCCCGGTGTTAGCGTGCAAAATGGACGTGATCCTGGAGAAAGTCACTGCAAGGCACTGGCAAGTTAAATACCCAATTATTGGATTTACTGAGAGACTAAAAACCAGTTACATAACTGAAAGGCAGAGAAAAAATGGTCTCTGCCTGACCCAAACAATTCTGAATCTTGTGCCCTGGCAGCTTAGAGGTGCAAAAGATAAAATTCTCCATGAAGGAATGCTGTGAAAAACTGCCCTACCCCTGGCCTTTGGACTGGTGGTCTAGCCTGGTGAGGTCACCAACTGAAGGAGTCAACATGCTCTTCACACCCTCGATCTCCCTCCGACCTGTGAACAACAGCGATCAGGCACATGCACTGAGGCTGCAGCTCTCTCTGGGGTAACCTCTGAAATGCCCCTGCCCGTTGACAGCTGCTCTCGTGGTCTGCCTCTATCTGTTTTTGTTCTACGTGTCGCTGCGTGTAACCTTGGTCAGGCTGGACTGCTTCAGGAAGCTGGGGCGTTGACAGTAAAGTTAATTCTGATTCTGGTTCAATCCACAGACTCACAGCTTTTACCAGTGACATTATTTTACTACTTCTAATGGACATGCGTTTTATGCTGTCATCGCTAAAGGTGACGTAGGTCTAAACCAGCTTTAGTACAGTAGATGAGAACCAGATGTGGTCAGCTGTTGCTTCTCCTCCTCAGGAGCTGAAGAATCCAATTCAGTCGATGACTTTCGCTGATGGACTGTAGTTACAGCGAGCAGAGCGCACCTTCAGCTCATTGTAACACTGGACAAAGCTGTGGTAGATGATGGTGATGGGTAGTGCTAGGAGTACGATGCCACTCACCACACACAGACCACCCAGCACTCTGCCCGCTACCGTCACTGGGTACATGTCCCCATATCCTACTGTTGTCATAGAGATGATGACCCACCAGCAGGCAGCAGGGATGCTGGCATAATCTTGATTTCCAGTTTCCAGGTCCAAACCGTGCTCTAGTAGCTGGGCTAGTGCACTGAAGATTGCCATAGCAACACAGATGAAGATGAGAAGCATCACCATCTCACGATAGCAGCGGCGTAGGGTCAGGCCAAGGGTCTGCAGGCCCAGGAAGTGACGTGCCAGCTTTATCACCCAGAAGATTCGCATCATGCGCAGGACACGTAGTAGAACGCCGGCTCGCTGCAGCTGGGAATTTCCCCCTGTCAGCATTGTCACAGAAACTGAAACGTAGTAAGGCAAGACGGCCAGCAGGTCGATGATGTTCAGAGGGCGACGAACAAATTCACATTTATCACTAGACACAAGGAATCGGACGAGACATTCAGCTGTGAACCAACCGATGCAAACAGCCTCGATGATCCTGCAGAGTCAACCAATCGGGGAAGGGGAGAGAGAACCAACAGGAGAGAGGGGAGAGAAATTTACCACAAAATCAAACTTGACTCAATAACAGCTGAATTGATGAAAAATATGTTGGTTGAAACCTTTGTTGTGTTTCCGCATCATCTAGTCCTGAAACCACAGATTTTTAATTAACAGTAGGACTGAGTAATAGTATTTAGAAAGTAACCCAAGACAAGTCCACCACAGTAGACTTCCACATACACGCTCCTCTTTGGTTCAGTTAGGACGTCCAGTGAGAACATCGCCCTCAGAAAGCCCCTCTGATAAACATCCACTTTAAAGCGATGATGGAGTCGTGATCCTGGGGGGAGGGGATCTTCCCATGATGGAAAAGAACTTCAGAAAAGCAATAGGAAGATATACAACACTTTTCAGATTTTCTTTTGTGCAAAGTTGTGAAAACCATCATTTTCATTTCACTTACATTTCTGAGCTACTTTGCGTTGGTCTACCACAGAAACGTTTCTGTTTGTGGTTGTAAGGTGTCCTTCTCGGAATTTCTGAGCTCTTTTCCTTTGGTAAGTTAACGAAACATTTTGGCCTTGTGAAGCGTTAGCTCACTGCCTCGAACCAGAATACATCAATAATGGTTGTCCTGTGGCCAGTTTTAATTCGTTTATCGTGTTAACCAGCTGGTCGTAGTTTAACTGCAGTTAGCTTGTTGTTAGCGGCCTGCTTTAGGGGGCTAAATGGCTACTTCTGTCTGATTCAGCACAGTTTAAAATATTTATGTTTGGAGTTGTGTAAGTTTTTCAGAGATTTTTGAGTTTAAACTACATTCTATTAACCCTTTGATGCATAATGGTCACTACAGTGGATAGGTACTCAAAATTGTTATTTATTTGTTTTTGCTATTAAGCACTAGTCTGGCCACGCTCCATTGACGGCTCTCGGTTGTGGGGTGGGTTCTACCGTTGTCTTTCAAATGATCTCCGCATTCCACTGGACAATCAATGTGACATACTCTTGTTTCACTCTGTTGCATCATCCCACCCACCAGGCATATAGAGTGCCCTGATTGGCCCACAAAGCGGATAAAGCTCTGTGATTTGTTCACTAAGCAGATAGAGCACTATGATTGGCCCACCTTTATGGACCAATCACAGCTCTTTATGTGTTTGAAACCCCTCTAGAGAGCTGTGATTGGCTAGCCAGAATCCTGGCAGGTGCTGCAGAGGTTCCAATGGAGCATGCCTAGACCAAACTTTGCAAAGCAAGAATTTGGTCTAGTTCACTAGGCTAATTAAGCACAGCTGTTGAAGACTTTATTGCATTTGACTTGAGCCCCTCCGTTTGGACTTCAGTAAGCCAAGCCAACATATTTCATGCTCAGAATGCACGCTGCCCACTTAAGTGGACATGTAATAAATTATTTGTAAATTATAAAATTTTACAAAAAACATTTGTTGAAATTTGTTTCATTCACACCTAAAGATGAATGAAAAAAATTGTTAAAAAAAATCATGGTTGAAGATTTCATAATTCATGCATCAAAGGGTTAAGACACAAGGATGTCCGTGTGTAAAGATCAGAGTGGTAGAGGAGCAACAGCTCTGTAACTCGCTCTGACTCCGGTTACTAAACCATCTCAACTAGAGAGAAGCTGTTTCTATCCTGAGACGGTCGTTGCTAGTTTAGTTAGATGTAGATCAGACAGCAGCATAAATGAGATCATGAACATGAGTAATTATTTCATATGTTTCAGTTAAACCACCTGATGCTGACTTCTGTAACCTGCTGAAGCACGTTACACACTCAGGATCACCAAGGTAACATCATGTGTCCTCCAGGAGAACCAAAGCTGGACCAGGACGTCTGAACATCAGAACCTTTACAGAGTTGGTATTTACTGCAGGACTGTTCATCTGCATCTGTTTAATATCAGTAATCCATCATCTGAGCTCAAACTGGGATTAGAGTTTTTACTTACAGACAGAACAAGAAATTAGGATTTATTAATGATGAAATATCAGCATAAATAAATAACTGTAGATGTGTAACTAAACCGTTACAGGTCACACCGCTGCCTTTGCATTCACGTCCACCTTCGCGGCCGGTCCCTCCGACCACCAACAGCAGGCAAGGTGGGTTGCCCAAGGACACAGCGACAGACTGAGTGTGGCTCGAACCTGCAACCTTCCAATCATGGGTGAGCACTTGACTCCCGTGCCAGCGTTGCCTGATATACCAAAACTAATGCTTGCACTGTAACAACTTTTTCTGAGGTTTCCTGACGATTCTGCATGAATTTAAGAACTTTTACGGGATCACTGGTATTAAAATTAAAGGTAAAGGACCTAAAAACCCTACGAACACACCGCTCGCCTGTACTGGTGCTGGAGCGGTGGTGGAGGTGTGCTTGTTGTGCTGCTAGATGATGTTTTTCGTTGTTCTTGTCTCTTTATTTCCAACATGCTCACCATGAGACAGTTTAGCTGTAATCCCTAATCTCAGCCTGATGAATCTGCTGCTAACTTTACACATCATGACATGAAGACTGTAGCTTTCTCAAAGACTTGCTTGTCTCTAGAGCGTCCACCACATCTGGGAGCTCCATGAAAGCAGCAGCAGACACCTGGTTCCAGCTGAAGGTGTTTCTGTGGAGGGCTCTGATGTCAGAGAGAGGGATCCTCATGTCCTGAAGAAGTCTGGAGCCTGCTGAGCTGCTGCAGCAGAAGTTCTTTATGAGGTCCGGTGGATTAGAGACTAAAACAGGTCGATGCCTGACTGAAAATGTGCAGATTAAACCAATCACACAGTTTTCTGTTATAATGACCTCTGGTTTTTAATAAATATATAGATGAAAAACGTTTGTTCATTTGGTTTTGGACAACTCACTCACACTCAATGTGTCGTCTAAAAAGGTTTTACCCAGAAACAGTTTTATTTATATAAACAGTTGCTATTTCCACTAGTTGTTAGGCTGGAAGCTCAATCAGCAGGTTAGAGATGCATCTACGGCCACATGTTTTCCTCCTAGCCATTAAAACCTTGTTCAAAACGGATTTAGATCAGCTGATGTTCCATCTGACAGCAGGCAGAGAGAACAGACTGAGGATTAAATCCTGGAAACGGTAACATCTCCTGCTTTGTAGATCTGAAGGTAGCAGGAGCAGAGCTCTGAACCTCTGACATTTATGTCTATGTCAGGACAAAAGTATTGCATCTATGCTAGCATGCAGACAACAGAAGCTCTTTAATTATAAACTACATCCTTACATTGATGAGTGTATAATATAAACACTTATTTTTATATAATCATCCCTGTTTTAGCTAAATCTGATCTGTAACTTCAATGTTTTCTACGTTCTGCTTGCAGCTTGGCTGCCCTCTGGAATATAAAACTAATAATTGTCAGTTAAAAATACATAATCTGTGTAATAATCCATAAACATTATAGGTCAGAAATCACCAAAACTGTAAAAACGGAAAAAGGGTCGTTTTAGCGTCTTTTATTGACTAGCAGCGCTGAGCTGAACTATTCGGGGCTACATGAACCACGTGCCCGTGGTTCAGAGAGTGTCTCACTCTCCGGGGCTTTGGGGTTAGCTGTCTAGGGTTGGGGGTGATTCTGCATCTGAGGCTTCAGGAGCCTTGAAACAAACTGAAACCTGCAGAGCTCAACCTCTAGCTGCCTGAATGAACATCTTCTTCCTGCTGTGTTTTTTTCACCAGAGAACATCATTTTCACTTTTTTGGACCTTCTTGCTGTTCAGCGAAGCTTCTGACTGGACCCGCCTCTAGCTTTTCTCCTGCTTCAGTTACTTTGCCACTGACATGAAGTAGTTAGCTGTTCTCATCGACTTGTTGGAAAACCTGAGGATGACTCGTGCCGTGTTTCATATTTATCTCATTTTTCAGATGTCGTGTTGTGATACAGCATTCACCAAAACGTTAAAACTAGGGATGCTCGCTGTTATCAGTGTATCGATAATATCTGCCAATATCAGCGTTAAAATGTAATATTGGAAATAATGGATATTGTTTTGACCATACACGTATCATACACCCAACCCTTAAGCTACTACTCCCTCTAAAGACATCCAAATATGACACATCTGAGGTCAAGTTTACCAGATAGTCTAGAATGTGTTGGGAGCTTACGCTGCCCTCAGCACGTAGCTAGCTAGCCGGCTAACACACCACGAACACGAGTCTTCACCGGTTTACTGCATCTCTAATCAAAACCAGTGTGAACGTGCTTGTGTTGCGATGGTTCTGGACTGATGGTACCTGTGCTGGTTGAGGGTCTCTGGAGACTTCCAGTCTGGTAAGGTGCTCGCACACAGCATGACGATAGAGATGATCACGAAGAGCACTGACACGGAGGCAAGGATCTGAGCCAGCAGAGAGGATGTGGGCTCCTCAAATGTCTTCCTCGTCCTCTCCAGCCAACGACTCTGAGGCTCCTGGGGGGGCCGTGGCTCCTCCTCAGGGAAGAAATGGACGTAGCAGTCTGACATGCGGTCATCCAGGCGGCGTTGGCAGCACGGCTGCAGGTCAGAACTCTCCAGGCCCCAGTACAGCATCTCGTTGTAAAAAGACAGTTCACACATGTAAGGCATGAAGCGCAGCTTTCCGTGCTGGACGTACTGCATGATGAAGCTGAAGGCCTCCGAGTGCCGGTCGAAGAAGAACTCGTTTCTGTCCTGGTCGTAGTCATCGCAGAGCTCCAGCAGCTCACTCTCTGAGCCACAGCGGTGAAGCCGGCTGAGCCTGCTGAGAGGAAGACGCTTCACCAGCTCAGCCGGGAAGGAAAATCTGCGACCGCCAACGTTCAAGGTGCACAGCCGGCTGCCAAACTTCATCTTGAGTTTAACGGGGGTGATGAGTCACAGGTTGCTTCCAGGCTTCGTAGTCTTTGAAGCTGCTGTGTGGTAAACCAAAGTTTAATGCTTTTGCAGCGTTCTGATGGTGAAACCAAGCTTGCCGAGTTCCTCTTCAGCACAACTGTGGTCACATCTTCAGCTGATCCCAAATGCTGTCTCTTCACCCATCGGATGACTCAGAAACAATGACGTGCAGCAGATTAGGAGCAGTGACCTACATTGACTTCCAACGCTGCTCCGTCTCACCGCATCATCAGATTTTTAAACGAAACACGGAAACTGAAACATGTTTAGAGGAAACACAAAGTGAAGATTTCACCTCTGAGCTGCTTCCATTCCTCACAACATTCCAAATCCTCCTGTCAGACTTCTGCTTCTCTTCTTCACAGGATTGAATAAGAGAGTGAAGAACAGACCTTCCTCCTCCTCCTGCCTTGGAGGAGCTGGTAATTCCAAAATGAAAGCTGAAATTCCACAAAGCCCTCAGGTCATCCTTGTTCTCCTCACGCTCTACATCTGATTATCTTCTCATCCACTCATCATCATCATCATCATCATCTTCCTCTGATTGGACATTTTAATGAACGTCAAAGGATCTGATTACTAATCAGAGTTGAGCCTGTAGAAACAGTGCCCTCTGCTGGAGGTTTAGGTTATCACCTCGGTCACACACACACACACACACACACACACACACACACACACACACACACACACACACACACGCACGCACGCACGCACGCACGCACACACACACACACACCTGTAGAGGAGAACATGCTAACTCCACACATAAACAGCAGACTAGATTCTTGGAGTTTTAATTAATTCATACATTTATTAATGTAAATTAGTATTTTAATGACTGAAGCACTTAAGAAGGAAAGCATTATTAAAAATATCAAACACAACACACTGTTAAACACCATAAATGGGAAGATTGGGAATGTTCTGGACAAGCATCCATCTGTGCGTCTCAGATCAGCATCCTGAGTTAACAGACGTCAGGGAGGCTTCGGCCAAACCCTCACGTGGAGCTTCTGTGGAACACCTGTAGTACGGCAGGGGAGTGGACGCTGGTGCCACACAGCTGCAGGTGGGAGCTGAACACCACAACATCAGCGGAAAGGGGCGTGGCTAAAGAATTCTGCCTCCATCAGTGGATCCCAGTTCAAAAGGTTCTGGTCATCTGACAAGGGGCGGAGCCTGAACAGATCAGTAACTCCCAGCTGTGTGAGGAGCTTGGTAAAGACACAGGAAGTGTGACGTTACTGACAGGAGGTGATGTCAGATTCAGAACAGGGTGAGGAAGCTGCAGAGCTGTTCTGTGGTCAGTGTGTTAATGCCTAGCAGGAAGATGGAAGTGGAGATGATTCTGGTGATGTTCGCTTCACTGCTCGCTGCTAGAGGTAAGGTCCAAAGATGATTTTTTTTCCCTAGGGTATTGGAACCTTTGTGGAACAAGCTACAGAAACAGAACGCAACAGAACTCTGCAGAGCATTGGGTCAGATCAAACACTGCTCACCAGGTTTGTGGGTCAACATGCAGACCGAGTCTTTCTGTGTGTTGGTGACCCACTTCCAGGTCTTGGACCCACTCTCCAGAGACTCAAACTTTTAGGAGACGAAAACTTTAGACGTGATGTTCTGAACTTTTCTGTCACTGCTCCTGAAGGCAGCAGCAGGAAGTCTCTGATGTTGTCACACAGCCTCGACAGGAAGCTGACCTGAGATCAACTGTCATGTGTTCACAGCAGCATTTCTGATCCTGTTTTAGACATCGTAGTAGTCACTGAGGTTCCACAACACTGGACCAGCCTCACTGCAGATCTCTCACTCGGTTTCAGACCTTCCTAAAAGCAATTCCAGCTCCCATTCAGAGTGCCGGCTTCTGTAAATGTCACTGGTTTGTTTATTTATTGTTATTATTGACCAGTTTGTTGCTGTCATAAATTAAACATGTATTTAACATATCGTTAGTGTCTGTGGTGTTTATGCATGCTGCTTTGTTTCTGCTTCGGTGTAATGTGGAACTGGGTGAACTATGTGAGGTGGTCCGTGTGTGTTCAAAGTTCAAAGTCATTTATTGTCATTTCTACCACATGTGCAAGACATACAGAGAAACAAAATTGACTTTCAGTGCACACAATTCAGAGATCAGACAGAGATCAGAGGGGGGGGGGGGGGGGGGGGGGGATCCTGAATCCTCCAACGGGAGCTGCCACTACGGCGCTTCACCAGCTGCAGTCGACAGGTGGGAGGGAGAAATGAGGAACAGAGAGCGCATTGAGTGTCCTGCAGGTCGATGGCCTCGAAGCCGAAGTCACAATCTGAAGGCAGGGGGGGGGGGGGGGGGGGGGTCGGGACACAGCATCTCTCAGCATTCCTCCTTTCGTGGGGGTGAGTTGAAGGCAGCCTTGGAGGCTGCTTGGCGTCAGATAAGGATAAGCAAGACTTTGTTTAGGGCAGACAGAGATAATTTTCCTCTCTGCCTTGGAGTCTATTAAGCAGTCATTCATGTCCACCAGTGAAGCCAATTATGCGTTCTAAACATCCCCACACCGTCCGGCGACCCTCTCCGAGATGACATCCATCTTGCGCACTAACACAGGCAACGCCGCGAGGACATTGTCCAGCTTACGGTTCACCTCGAGTAACGTTGCAGTCTATGAGGTCACCGCACGGGCGGCACATTCCGTGGGTGCGGGTCGCACTCCAATCGCTCCCGTCTTCCCAAATTTCCAGAAAACCAGATATCCTCCCACTCCAATCAGAAGAAATCCAGCGATCATTAGGCCGAATATCCACAAATCTTCCACGTCCTCGATGGACAACTGAGAGAGGCACACGATTCGCCAGACCTCCCAAGAAGCGAGTGCATATCCCGCTGCGAATGTCCACCCGGGACAGGTGGGAGCCCCCTTCTCCGTTGTCATTGTAGAAAAAATCTTATCAATCGCGTTGAATGACCAGTTAATTAAGTCCATATTTCCAAAAAAAGAGTAGTGATTTCAGGAGAAATGCAGAGAAGTGCTCTGTAGGCAGACAGGACAGAGATAGCAGTCTGTGTGTGTGTGTGCGTGCATGTGTTTCTTTGTGTGCATGCACGTGTGTGTGTGTGCGCCTGTGTGTGTGTGTGTGTGTGTGTGTGTGTGTGTGTGTGTGTGTGTGTGTGTGTGTGTGTGTGTGTGTGTGTGTGAGAGAGAGAGAGAGAGAGAGAGAGAGAGAGAGAGAGAGAGAGAGAGAGAGAGAGAGAGAGAGAGAGAGAGAGAGAGAGAGAGAGAGAGAGAGAGAGAGAGAGAGAGAGAGAGAGAGAGAGAGAGAGAGAGAGAGAGAGAGAGAGAGAGAGAGAGAGAGAGAGAGAGAGAGAGAGAGAGAGAGAGAGAGAGAGAGAGAGAGAGAGAGAGAGAGAGAGAGAGAGAGAGAGAGAGTGTCTGTGACTTTGTGCGTGCATGTGTGTATTTGTGCGCATGCGTGTGTGTGTGTCTGTGTGTGTGTCTGTGTGCATGCATGTGTGTGTGTGTGTGTGTGTGGTGGTTTGTAAATGTTTTGGTGATTATTATGATTTTAAAGATATTCCTCGTGTTTACGGCTGCCTTCTGCCGCTCTTTTCTTTAACCCTCTGGAGGCAGGCGTTGCAGACCAGCAACGTTAAAACCTACCTACCTGGTTACTCCACATACGTGTTTCATGAGCATTTTTCAACTCAGAAGTACCCATGAAGGACTTAGTTGTTCGTCCTTTTATCAAAACTTATTTTGAGCCTGAAAGGGTTAAGAGGACCCTCAAGAAAACGAGCTGGCACAGCTAACAAACGTAATTATGTAGAAGACGTTTGCTTTTACCTTGCAGAAGTGGACCGTGCAACAGGAAGTTCTAAAGCCTCCTCCATGCCTGGATCTCCACACAACATCAGCAAAAATGACACCAGCCTCCAGACGGTTGTCCTCAGTGCTGTCTACTCCTTCAACAACCAATCAAACGATGCCTTCCTTTTCAGAGCATCAGTTATCTACAGAGCACAGCGACAGGTACGACTCACCTGGTAGATGTCAAATACAATCTCTTATTTTACATAAACCCAACACAACCACATTTTAAATAATACAAGATCTCCCACCTGTAGCTCAGCTCTCACCTGTTTCATCAAAACCAGCCTGATTCCACAGAGGAATCTGACTGGTTGCTTCAAAGTGAGATACTTACACCGGTCAAATCAAGAGGACCAGACTCTAGAGCAGGACTGTCAAGGTCAAGGTCACACAGCTCGGCGCATCTCTGATCGCCGCGGCTTCTGTCTGCTGCGTGGGCTGCCGGCTTGTGGAGCTCGGGGATGGAAACCTTTCCACCCGGTTCTCCCCAGCGGCAGCTCTGCGCATCTCAGATCACAGCGGCGCTTGTCTGCTGCGCAGCTGCCGGCTTGTGCAGCTCTCGGGAGACCTGTGTGTTCCACCCGGTTTTACCCAGCGGTCAGCCCGGCGTATCTCTGACTCAGAAGCTCTGGTGTTGTACACAGTTAACTCCGGTTGTAGCTAGGTTGCTACCTACGTTAGCTTAGCTCCCACCTCCGCGTTAGCTTCAGGTTAGCTTGTAGCCAGTTTGACCGGGTGTCGTCAGTTGATCCCAGCCTTACAGCCCCACCCTCAGCTCCACCTCTCTTCCCTTTTGTGGAAATGTCTGGGCTTGACGGAACCTGTGACACGGTCAAAATGGCGGTGGTGGCCACCTCCCATTTCTCCTCAAAACGTGTTATTGGGGTCTATGGAAACTCATTGTCCATTTTTGTATATGTCGATGGTTTCCAAGACCCCCCACACGCGCCCGCATGCACACACACACACACACACACACACACACACACACACACACACACACACACACACACACACAGCATATATACCAAGTAGTGTTCCTATGGTTACATTGTGACTTCTAAGTAATTATTCTATTTGGTGAGAGATAAACTTTATTGTATTTATCCTAGAGAATCTATAATTAAATGGGTAAACTAGTAGTAGCACATTCAATATCAAAGAGAGTAAAATGTTATTAGCAGGAGAGGGAGAATGTTTAAGTGGTTAGCAGCAGTGTGCTAGACGATGGCCCCCTCCACGAGGCCACCACAGCTCAGCAGAGCATCATTGTAGGTTCTTCTGGGGAGAAAAACACTTAAGAGAAACAATAAAGTTAACAGCTGAAAGAGCAGGAAATAATACAGTTAAAGAGCAAATTGTAGAAGAAAGTAGTAGAGTGTGGAAAGTGGTCAGTATGTCCTCCAGCAGTCTAAGCCTATAGCAGCATAACTACAGAGATAACTCTGGACAACCTAGCCTTTTAGATGGAGGCATGTTGGAGGCAGAAGAAGGGAGAGCTGTCTTTTCCGACTGCGCGCTCCACCTCCCCCTACTCCCCCACTTGTCCAGATCTAGGCTAACATCAGATTTTAACCATAGGCCCTATCAAATAAAAATGTTTTAAGCCTAGCCTTAAAAGTAGACAAGGTGTCTGCCTCACGGACTAAAGCTGGGAGCTAATTCCACAAGAGAGGAGCCTGACAGCTAAAAGATCTGCCACCCATCCTATTTTTAGATATTCTAGGAACCACCAGTAAACCAGCAGTCTGAGAGCAAAGTTCTCTGTAAGGAACGTATGGAACAATCAGGTCACGGATGTTTAATGTATGATGGAGCTTGATTATTGAGAGCAGTTATTTCAGCTAATGAGGGCCTGTCACCCTGCTACTCTAAATTGTCCGGAGGAGCTGATGAATCAGGTGGAGAAGATGCTTGCTGGACAATAACTGAATTTTGTGTTCCAGGTTGTTAATGGGATCCGTTACATCGTAGACCTGGAAATATCTAGGACGGTGTGCCGCAAACGAGACAACAACAATCTGTCTAACTGTAGCTTCCAACCTGCAGGTTACCTGCACCAGGTGAGTCTGACCCCACAGGTAAAAAGGATGCAGCCTACCACATGGACAAATGAGAGACCACAAAGTTGTAGGTGAACAAATCAACACCATGTAGGTTTTTATGGAAATGCTACATCATACCTGTTGTACGTTTTTATGAAAGCTCAGTTTGAACAAATTGAATAAATATATCTGAGCTAGCGGCTGATCATCATCATCATCATCATCATCATCTCATCCTGTGCTGTAGAATTTTAACAGGTTATCTTTCTGTTTTGAGAAGAAAATTGTGCTTTGTTTTCCAGACATTTGTGTGTCATCTGGAAGTCTGGCAAATTCCCTGGAAACCTCAAAGCCAGACCCTGGAGTTACTGTGTAAACCTTGACCTCACCATAGCTCACTCCACTATGAGCCTCCTCCACCATAGACCGCCTCCATCATGATCCACCTCCACCATGAGCCACCTCTACCATAGACCACCTCCACCATGAGCCACCTCTACCATAGACCACCTCCACCATGAGCCACCTCTACCACAGCCCACCTCCACCATGAGCCACCTCTACTTTGACCCACCTCCACTATAGTTTGTTTGGTTTATGTTTATGTTTATGCTAAATACATAAACATAAACCATAGACCACCTCCACCATGAGCCACCTCTACCACAGCCCACCTCCACCATGAGCCACTTCCACTATAGATCACCTCTCCTATGAACCACCTCTACTAGGAGCCACCTCTACCACAGCCCACCTCCACCATGAGCCACCTCCACTATAGATCACCTCTCCTATGAACCACCTCTACCAGGAGCCACCTCTACCACAGCCCACCTCCACCATGAGCCACCTCCACTATAGATCACCTCTCCTATGAACCACCTCCACCATGAGCCACCTCCACTATAGATCACCTCTCCTATGAACCACCTCCACCATGAGCCACCTCTACCACAGCCCACCTCCACCATGAGCCACCTCCACTATAGATCACCTCTACTATGACCCACCTCCACCATAGTTTGTTTGGTTTATGTTTATGTTTATGCTAAATACATAAACATAAACCATAGACCACCTCTACCAGGAGCCACCTCTACTATGACCCACCTCCACCATAGTTTGTTTGGTTTATGTTTAAGCTAAATACATAAACATAAACCATAGACCACCTCCATCAAGAACCACCTCCACCATGAGCCACCTCTACCACAGCCCGCCTCCACCATGAGCCACCTCCACCATAGATCACCTCTACTATGAACCACCTCTACCAGGAGCCACCTCTACTTTGACCCACCTCCACCATAGTTTGTTTGGTTTATGTTTATGTTTATGCTAAATACATAAACATAAACCATAGACCACCTCTACTATGACCCACCTCTACCATAGACCACATCTACCACGAGCCACCTCTATTATGACCCACCTCCACCATGAGCCACCTCCACCATAGTTTGTTTGGTTTATGTTTATGTTTATGCTAAATACTGTAGAGTTAAATCTGCACACTGAAATCACCTTTGTGCTATTCGGTGGAGATTCCAAAACATGACCAATCAGATTAACCTATGAAGCTTAGATCATATATATAAACATCCCGGATACTTATATATCGCTCTAAGTTCATACATCACCCTGTTTGATCTAATTTTAAATCCAGAGTTTAATGTTTAATTTAGATAATTAAAATTAACAGCAAAGTTATTTTAAATCAGAAACTAGGATATTTGCTTTCAAATAACCAGAAATATTATACATTTTCTGTGTTCCGTTTCAACAAGGAGGCATGTTTAAAAATGAAGAAATTTGATTACTAACAATTTTAAACTTAGAGATTTGAAACAACAATTATAAAATGACAATTCATGGATGGCAATTTTAATGAAAATGTTCAACAGCTTTGATGTTAAACCTGTTTTAAAAGCAAACCTGTGCCTGAATGGAAGCTAAATGGAAAATACGAGTTTGGATGCGTGGATGAAGCTATGAGAAGTTTTCTTTCCCAGAGAGTTGGAAGCGGTCTGAATGAAGATGATGTTTTGAGGCTAACTAAGTTATTTAGAGAGAAACAGCATCAAACGCATTCTCGTGTGCTACCTCACCCAAACAGGACCCTCTTGTGGATCCGGAGATCAGGGGGATGTGGTTCATCCAAGATGACACTCCGGCTGGTAGAGGAGACGCAAGTGTCCGATCGTCTGGTCCAGAGTTGTCCTGGGTACACGGTTTGTCAAGCGTTTGGCAGATGGACGTTCTCGTCTTAACTTCAGAAATCAATGACTTTAGGAGAGTCTTCGTTAGCTGGTTACAGTTCGTTTATTCTTTAGCTTGTTCTAGTCGGCGCGACTGAGCAGCAGGTGGAGGATTCAGGGATGGCCATTCCCCTTTCTCCTGGTGTTGGTTCAAGAACTGGTTCTGAAGCTGGGGATGGATAGTTTTACCAAGCTCCAGGACACTCCCACTCTCTCAGGAAGAAAACTTTGGTCGTGCGTTAAAAACATGTGTGAAGTATTTACCTTGAAGTGACTCCTGCATGAGCTGGGTACGTGCAAAGGCATCTTCTGGTTACTGACTAAACTTTACTGATTATCATAAATAATTATTATTAACCCAAGGTTAATAAGTCATTTCATTAATTAGAATACATTTAATATGAAAAGGATGATTATTTATGATTATTATAAACCTTAATAAGCTTTTATTGAGTTATTTGATAATAGTTGAAGATGTCCTTCATCTTGGGATGGACACAGATAAACAGTCAGGCTGATGATCATTCTTCAGACACTCCGGCTCCTGATGGCTTTAATCTGTGGATAAGGTTATATCTTGACCCAGCTGTGACCTCGCTGGAACATGAACTTTGTCCCAGAAAGACGGTCATCCATAACGCTACAATACATAAACATAAACATAAACCATAGACCACCTCCACCATAGACCACCTCTACTATGACCCACCTCTACCATAGCCCACCTTGTCATGGTCAATGCCATTTCTTCTCTATTTTATGTTTCTCTGCCACCTGTTTTCCTCATGTGCTGAGGAGAGCTACTCTGCAGCACCTGTCTTCTCCTGCACTCCCTGGCTCAGCCCTGAAACACCCAGCTGAAGAGAATCACAATCAGCAGGTGAAGGAGGACAAACAGCTCAAAAAGACTCCTGGAGCAACTCCTCAAGAAGCAACAGACTAGAGACACGTCTCTGGCCTGATGTCTCTTCGGCTTGCATTTTAACATCCGTGTTTTGTGTCATTGTATTTAGTGTCTGGTTAGTGTGTGTTTGTCTGAAATGCAGGTGAGGTCCTGCTTAAAACCGCTAGAGTTTGCAGGGGAGTTCCTGATTAGAGTTTAGTGTTTGGTATCAGTTTGGATACAGTGGTGCCATTTAATGAGACAATACGTGTTTGTCAATGTGTATTCATGTTTTAGCCAATTCAGCTTCTTGTATTTTCTGTTTCAGTTAAAGTTTAAGCCTGATGTCAGAAGCAGTTTTTGTTAAATAAATCTTTTTTATATATATACTGGTTTTGCCCATGTCACGTGTCCTCCATGTTACCCCAGATCCCCTAGACCCCTGGAATGTAACACACCTCTACTATGACCCACCTGTACAGTCAATCAATCAATCAATCAATCAATACTTTATTAATCCCAGAGGGAAGTTAGAGTTTCAGTACACACAATTCAGGGATCAGACATACATGGGCAAGACACATGACAAGAATTGGTGACTGTGATCATTCGCAACCTTGAGTCGCGCTACCTTAATAGAGATAAGAGGGTTACATGAGGATTGTTTCAGGTGGAGGGGAAAAAAGGCACTTCAGAGTTACCCTACAGCAGGAGGGCAGCTTTGCTCTGCAAAAAAAAAAAAAAAAACCTCAACAGATATGCAACAGACTTCAGACAACATAACATGAGACTCCAAAAGGAAGGCGGGCGGGGGGGGGGGGGGATTGTCATGACTCCCATCCTTCTCCCTCCTCTGCCTCCTCATTTAACCTTCATTCAGCTCACCTGGTTCCTTCACCAAGCTCCTGACAAGCCCTGTTTCTCTGGCAACCACAATCATCTCCATTCTTCTCACCTGTTCCTGTCATCAGCTTCATCCACTTCACCTGCTCCTGACTCCTCAGCTCATCTCACACACCTGCTTCCCCTGCTATAAAACAACCATCCAGCTATCCAGTCTCTGCCAGATTATTGTAAATCTCACGCCAGTAAATTCTCCAGCACTCCTTACCTCTGCCTGAATCACAGATCCTGACCTTATTCCTGTATCTCTACCTGCCCACGTGCCTGCTCCCTGCCTGGATTGTTCTCTGCTTCTGACCCCCTGGATTCTCGACCTTCGGACCATTCTCTGTATTCTGCCTCCTGCCTGCCCCTTGTAGCATTCACGGATCTCTCTGGTTTTGACCCATGCTTCCTCCTGACCCTGCCTCAGCCTCGCCCACCCCTGATAACTCCACATAAAGTAAAAACTTTTAAAGGTGCTTTACTGTGTTTGGCATCATTACGGGCCTTCTGAGTTCAGCCCAGATAATCTGGCCAAAACATTTGACCCAGTGCTGACACAGTCCCTGGGAGTTTTCTCCCCCCCTCTAACCTGTCATGGATCCAGGAGAATCCTGGACTACACCAACGACTCTCCACTACAGATACTGCGGAGACCCAGAGTCTTGCCGGACTTGCATCGAAGCCTGTGCTCGCTATTTGGACCTGGCTTCCTCGTGTGCTGCGGAGCGAGGCGCATTCACCTGTTCTGTTCTCTGGTGACGCACCCCCAAAATTCCACTATCTCCGCTCCGCTCCGGCACGAACTCCGCAGCAAAAACGGTCCCGTTGTAGTCGGCCGGCGAGCAGCAGCACTCCGCTGTTTTTGAGGTTGGTAGATCTTTTAGAACTGCAGTTCAAAGGTAACTCAAAGGTGAATATAAATGAACCCAGGTAGCAGTTTTTCTTTAGGACTGAGAGGAGATGCAGGAAGATGATAAACAGGCAGGACAGAAAAATAGTCAAATAAAAACAAGTTAGTTTTTGTACCTGCTGGATGCAACAAACAGACACCATTGAAGGTAATCAGAAGTGAGGAACAGAAAATGAAATTATTCTTTCAATGTTTAGATCAGCAGGAACTCTGAGAGGCTGCAGGCGCATCAGTGAGTTTGCTGCTGCTGCACAGGGGGAGAGGGCTGAAGTAGGATGCAGAAACTACCGTTGTTAAAAGAGATGTTTAACTTAGAAAATGTGGGCGCAATTTTAATTGTCAAAAACTCCAGCGACACCCCCCCCCCCCCCCCCCCCCGCCACTTCAGGTGTATGACGTCGTCAACGACTAGTCGAAGTCAACTCGATTTTCATTACTTGACTGTCGACTTTAAAAAAAATTAATTCATGCAACCCCTAGTATGTATAGGTAATGGGTTATGAAAATATTTGTATTTAAATAAAGTTGAGAAATACTTGGTGAGGGTAGCAACGGAGCTCCCCTGGTGAGCAGGGGTAATTGGTTTAGCCCTATTAGCAGCAGGGTATATTAGGCTGCATGTTTTCATGCTCATGTGGATTGTTGCTGTCTGTACCAAGACAACTAGTGGAAAATGAACCACTCTGCGTGACCTGCCAAGTTCCTGCCTCAGTGTCATTGCTCCTGAAATCCAGCCGTTTAAGGCCGTCTATATGACACTGCCTAAGTCAATTTTCTAAATTCACCCTGTTGTCTCTTCACGATCTGAAGGAGCTGGTCAGGTTCATGAAGCCCTCTGGTTCACCGGAGGACTCCCTCCCACCTAAAGTTGGGGCCCTTCCTGTGCTGGAGCCATTTATTCTGGAAATTGTCAACAGCAGCCTTTCGACTGGAGTGTTTCCAGCCACCTTTAAGAATGCAGTCGCACATCCACTACTGAAATACCTGGCCTAGATCATACTGACCTTTCTAATTGTCGTCCGATTTCCAAACTCCCGTTTTTATCCAAGATTGAGAAAGTAGTCCACACTCAACTTTCCAATTACTTGGGAGATCAAAGCCTCTTTGACCACTTTCAGTCTGGCTTTAGGCCTCACCACAGCACAGAAACTGCACACCTTTGTGTACTAAATGATATCCTGGTGGCAACAGATACTGGTTCCAATGTCCTTCTGTTACTCCTGGACCTCTCTGATGCCTTCTACACAGTGGACCATGACATCCTACGTAGGAGGCTGGAGTTGTGGGTGGGGGGTGACTGGTTCAGGTCCTATTTGTCAGATAGGCAATTTAGTGTTCACATTGACAACTTTTTCTCTCCATCTACTCCACTTCGCCGGGGTGTGCCTCAGGGTTCGATTCTGGGGCCACTCCTGTTCTCAATTTACTTATTACCATTAGGGATGATTTTAGCAAACCCTGGAATAAGTTATCACCTTCACGCTTATGATTGCCAGATTTATTTGGCTTTAAGTAAACCTGACTCAACTCGCCTTTTCGTTGACTGTATTACTGCAGTTAAAGGCTGGCTGTCGGAGAACTTCCTTTGCCTTCACGAAAACAAGACCGACGCCATTCTTTTTAATCCAATCAATCCAAAGCATGCACCTGGTGACTTCCCTCTACCGTTTTTAAATTTGAAATCTTGTGTAACAAGTCTGGGAGTGAAACTTGACTCTGATCTGCCAATGAGTTTACAAATTAACGCTACGGTCAGGTCTTGTTTTTTTTTTCAACTACGTTGCATCTCACGTTTAAAGTCAATGGTCAAACGACAACAGCTGGAGTCTGTTGTTCACGTCTTTGTCACCTCATGTTTAGACTATGCCAACTCAGTACTTATTGGTGTCCGTGTCTCAGCAATTGAGCGTCTTCAGAGAGTACAGAATGTGGCGGCTAGATTCCTGACAATCTCCTCTGGACGCTGTCACATTTCACCTGCCATTGCACACTTGCACTGGCTGCCTGTTAAATATTGTATCCAGTTTAAGGTTTTAACGTTTGTTTACAATACCATGTGTAAAGGGTTAATTTACATGTTATTTAATGAACCATGAGACCTGAGATTCCATAGGAAATATGGAATCAATCTTATGGATATTTGGGTACTTTTAACCAGAAGATTGGAACATTTTGTTGCAGGGATTATGTAACACTTCGTATTAACTGAGAGACAACAGAAGAGAGAGTCAAGTTTTAAAAGTTTAAAGATTTATTACTAAACAAATTAAAACTAGACTAACTTTAAACACTAAATGTTTGGTGTAACTTAGGTGAAGTGAGACGTAGAATGGTGTAGTGTGGAATGTTGTTCAGAACCAGCAAATCCGAAGAAACGCTTAGTTTTGATGGGATTGAAGGTGATGTCTTCACGCCAAGCTTTGATTTGGAGATTCATAAACACATAAGATGCCATCCTGTCGGCCTACATACGCTTCCGGAAGTCCCCGTTAGATCAGGAATGTCGAGGTCCAGCTTGACCCTCTCTGGAACCGAAGCCGGTAGGAAAAGCAGCGGTTGCCGACCAGACCAGTCTTTGAGATACTTCCGGGTCACGACAGATTTGTTGGCATCTAGCGAGACCCAAAACGGGGTCATGATGGTTCAGCTTTTATTCTGAAAGGAACCATTGCTTGGTTGGTAAAATGTAACATATTTCATCCAACTTGCCGTTGGTTCTTTCGGCTGAAGAGGAAAATTACGGATTGGCCACTCCGTCAACTTCTCTAGAACGCTTTGAACTGGCGTTAAAGATGACGTGGGCATAGTTTTATACTTCGGATGTTTTGGTTAATGGTCGAATGAAAAGATGACAGATTTACCAAACACCAGCAAAGCCACGCCTCTGTCAGGTCTGGCAGATTCTGATTGGATCAGTAAAATCAATGTGTCGTCTTAACGCTACGTGTAATCAGTCTCTAGTGGAAACATTTAAAGTTATATTACTTATATTCTATAGGATTATAATTAAGTAATTAATATTTTCATTTCCCAAATTGGTTCATATTTTATTATTGGTCACTGATATTTTATACTTTGTTTGATTAGCTTATTAAAAATTGAGTTCTTTGATTTATTAAAAAGAGAGTCCTTTGTCTTCATTCTTCTCTTGGGCTGGAAAGGAAAACAGTTTAGGAGCAGATGCATGAGACCTTGAGGCAATAACTCATGCAGATTAGTTCTTGCTGAGGAGAGGGGGGAAATGACTTTTAGATGGAAAACAGACATTTCATTCCATTACATATCCACCCTTTTCAATGGTACGGTGGTCCGTACAGAGACCCCCTGGCGTTGAACAAACCAGAGTCCTAAAGGGACTCCGACGATAGGGGAAGGTGCAGTTCCCCAGGAAGAGGCCAAAAGTGGTGAGATACGATCCCCACTCTGAAGAACAGTACATGGTTTCAACAGTCTCACATAATCCCTTTAGAAGCACATAAGTCAGCAGATTATTAAGATATCCACGTGGAGGTAATAATTTGAAGCAGGATCAAAACTTTATATATCCACTGGTAGGAAATACTTCCAAAATAGTATATTGATCTTTGTAATGGCACTTATCGTGATCCAGTGCAGGAAAGAGCAGCAGGTAGGTCAGGTCCCAGTGAGCGAAGTGTCCCAGCAATCATGCCGGAATCCACAGACTTCCAGGTCCTACGAGCTGGAACACCCACCAGGAGGAGTAGAATCTGATGACGAATCATAGGTCCACCCCCAGGAAGCGAGGATCATCAGCGAAACTCAGAAGAGGAGAGAGAGCACAGTACAGGGCACTTCAATGTAGACACAACAAAATGGCATCTAATGCAAATTAATCAAAAAAAAGAAACCTAGCACCGTGAGTACCTGCATGTACTATGTGTAGCAATTATGTGAATTACCATTTAAGTGAAGAAATGGATGCAACACACTACGTGTACTGGAAAAAGTGGTGCAAAAAGAATAAAATTAATAAAACCCTATACTGTGTATGGGAGAAATCACTGCACTAAGTAAAAATATAATCAAAATGAAGTGCAAAAATGGTTGTAGCCCATAATGGTAAATTAACAAAGTTAATCATAAAATTTTCAAAACTTCATCACTATAGTAAAATTCTATAAAAAGATAGATATGAGTGTCAAAGAGCACTAAAAATGTAAATCAGTGAAGTTAGTAATCAACCTACATGTGAATGTACCCATAAGGAATTACGATTAGTGAAAATTAAAAAAAATAAAAATTGGATAACAGTAATATGTGGACTAAACCCATCTACTGTTAACTAACTGATTACCTGACTTCAGGAGCCCACAGCATGTTCATCTCAAATCACCCAAGTCTGCATGTCATGTATAAACAGGAATGACAACCATGCACACACAAACAAAGACAAACTTGTGTAACTCGAGATAGAGAGCTATGGAACCGACGAGGCGCGATATCACCCCCCTTTGGAATTTGGTAAGTTGTTGTTGGTGGCATTGACCAAATTAGTGGAACCCTTGTGCGGTTTGATTTGGTAACTGTGGGAGATATAAGGGACCACCTTTCGTCAAACTTTTTGACAGGTCTATTTTTCTTTGACCTCATGATCTTGGCCCCCCTGCCCTAGCATAAATCAAATTGACAGGTGTATTGTTCATTGACCCGATTACCTTCAGTTCACACACACACACACACACACACACACAAGAGCACACACACACACACACACACACACACACACACACACACAAGAGCACACACACACACACACACACACACACACACACACACACACACACACACACACACACACACACACACACACACACACACACACACACACACACAGAACTGAGTACTGAGCTTTTTTACCTGCTGGAGAGTGTTTATCAGTCTCTGATGCCACATTCCATCATTTTCTAGTTCTTCGTAAAAACTCCACGAGGTGTACTCAGCTGCTCTACTACAACAAAGAGCGGTGAACTGTGGAAAATTTCCAGTTCTGTCCTGACCTGAGCTGAGATTCTGCTCTGCTACTCTTCTGCACATTTCCGCGGTCACAATATCTCTGCGACTAAAGGCTCTCCTATTCTTTGTATTGGAGGGGGGAGTGATCCAGCACGCACACGCCAGTTAGAGTGGATCTATGGTAGAGAAAGCAGCATCCAAAGGAACAGGAAATACGTCACAAAACAATTTGGTTGTGGTTAGGATTGGGCATTGATTGGAAACAGGACTAAGTCTGTTTTTTTCCTGAATCGTTCAAAGTTTTTATTTCAACTCCTAGCTTTGATTTCCAGGCTGTCGACTGGAAGAAGAATCTGCGGCCGACCTCCTTGAGAAAGACGTGGTCTGCAAATTCTGATCAATGCCTTTCAGAGCTGATCACAACAGCTGTCTGTTGCTGCTACCCAGCAGCCCACAGAGAGCCTCAGAGCAGCATCACACACCCCTCCATTGCCTCACACTACTCAGGCGTGCAGCGGAAACATGTAAGCAAACACGTCTGTCTAATGTTTACTCTGTGATAGGGGTTGCATGACTTAAATTTTTTTGAAGCCGACAGTCAAGTAATGAAAATCGAGTCGACTTCGACTAGTCGTTGATGACGTCATACACCTGAAGTGGCGGGGGGGGGGTTCGCTGGAGTTTTTGACAATTAAAATTGCGCCCACATTTTCAAAGTTAAACACATTTCTTTTTAACAACGGTAGTTTCTGCTTCAGCCCTCTCCCCCCTCCCCCTGCGCAGCGGCCGCAAACTCACTGATGCACCTGCAGCCTCTCAGAGTTCCTGCTGCTCTAAACATTAAAATAATTATTTCATTTTCTGTTCCTCACTTCTGATTACCTTCAATGGTGTCTGTTTGTTGCAACCACCAGGTACAAAAACTAACTTGTTTTTATTTGACTATTTTTCTGTCCTGTCTGTTTATTATCTTCCTGCATCTCCTCTCAATCCTAAAGAAAAACTGCTACCTGGCTTCATATATATTCACCTCATGAGTTACCTTTGAACTGCAGTTCTAAAAGGTCTACTGACCGCAAAAACAGCGGAGTGCGCGCTGCTCGCCGGCCGACTACAACGGGGCCATTTTTGCTGCGGAGTTCGTGCCGGAGCGGAGCGGAGATAGTGGAATCTTGGGTGTGCGTCACCGGAGAACAGAACAGGTGAAGAGCCTCGCTCAGCAGCGAAACGCATCAGGCACAAATAACAGACAGAAAACATTAAAGGAAATGAGCCGACATGAACGATCACGTGTTTAATTTGTTTTTGAGGTGGTGACACCTGATTTGATAATGTTACTGTGGCCGTGCTCAGGATGCAGATGTCTGGAGCGCGTCAACAATCAGAGCTTTGCATGCGCAAACTGGTTAAGATTAGGATGGGGGTGAGGGGAAGGTAAAATTGCAAGAGGGAAAAGGTCACAGTTTGGTTAAATGTCCGTTTTACCGCCGGTGTCAGTACCAACGCTCTGGCACAGCGCGTCGCCTGGGCCTCGATCCAGACATGCAGGGGCTCATCACCTGCTGTCTTTTCTGAGGACTGCATCTTGCCGGTCATTATCATGTGACAGCGACTAGTCGATGACAGGCATAAAAAGTCACTATAGAGCCGTGAAGTCGACTAGTCGACTAGTTCATACAAGCCCTACTCTGTGATGGAAACTTTGCATCCTGCAGTGAAAACTACAGCACGGTGGAGTTAGTACAAGTTTTAAAGAACAAACTCTGGGCGGTGTGAGGTGAGTTTGTCTCAGTGCAGAAATAAAACACACACGAGCATCAGCAGTCAGTCGCAGCCACGCACCAACACTCGTGTGTGTGAGTATGTGTGTGTGTGTGTGTGTGTGTGTGTGTGTGTGTGTGTGTGTGTGTGTGTGTCTCAGAAGGCTGAACAATGATCTGTAGAATAACTAAAGTCATCATGCTAGAGCAGCTTTCTCTGGGGTGGACCACACCAGTTCTGCCACCAGGAGCTGATGGGGATCAGAAACACATCGTCTCACAGCACACAAAGCTGTGAGGTCTTTAGTCTGTTGAGAGTTTTAACATTTTAAATCTGTTGATTTGAAACAGCTGGACTTCCTGGTTATGTTGGAGACATTTAGCCCCAGAGGCTCCTTCAGGTTATGAAGCTCATTCTGTTTCAAAAAGCACAAACTTGTAGATCTGTTGTGTGTATTTGTACTACATGATGGGTGCTTGAAAACAGTGTGTGTGCGTGTGTGCAGTACAGTGTGAGGAGCTGTACACCAACACCCGTAAACCTGTAAAGCTAAATGTGTACCTGTAAGAAACACTCACATGCATGTGAAATAAAATACAGTTGTGTGTGACATTTTCAACTACAAGTCTGTAAACACAAGTGTACACATCTGTTTCTGCACACGCTCAACTTTTTTATTACAATTGCACAGCTTCCATTCTTTCGTTCTTTTTTAAACACAGAAACAGTTTTGTTTACCTGTTTGTAGCTACAGTTTTGCCGACGGCTGCCGGCTTCTTCAGATAAATGGTGAGATACACACAGCTGCAATTTGCAACACACAACCTGCCAAGAGTGTTTCAAAAGTCAGACTCGCGAGAGGAGAGTTGTGCGCTTGTAAAACAACAACTGAGCATGCGCAGAAACGTATTTGAGAAGTTGTATTTACTGGGTCGCAGAAGAAAAAATTACATGTAAGTTTATTTTGTTTCACATACAATTTACTTTTTCTTACAAGTACCATTTATCTTCACAATTTCACACATGTTGATGTGCAGCTTCTCACATTTTAATGCACAGACACTCACCTCAAAACTTCAAGCTCACATTTTATGGTACACACACTCACATCCAATCTTCAAGCCCACACTGTGTTGTATGGACTCAGACAACAAATTTACAAACTTGTGCATTTTGACACATAATTAATCGTGAAAATAGTTTCAAAAATCAGATGTGTGAGAGGAAAGCTGTGCAATTGTAATAAAAAAGTTGAGCGTGTGCAGAAACAGATGTGTACACTTGTGTTTACAGACTTGTAGTTGAAAATGTCACACACAACTGTATTTTATTTCAAATGCATGTGAGTGTTTCTTACAGGTGCATATTTAGCTTTACAGGTTTACGGGTGTTGGTGTACAGCTCCTCACACTGTACTGCACGCACACACACACTGTTTTCAAGCACCCATCATGTAGTACAAATACACACAACAGATCTACAAGTTTGTGCTTTTTGAAACAGAATGAACTTCATACATAACAGCCGGCAACAACCAAGGCGTGTTTTTTTGAGAGATTAATTTTCAGTAACAGCAGCTCAAACAGTTTGGGCAAGGATTTAGACAACATGACTGAACATTGCAAATTGTCCTTACAGCAATCCCCTTTAAAATAATAGATTCAAATCTGTTTGTTTTATTTTATTATTAATGGTAATTACGTGGCTTTATGGTTACGTAGTTATTAATAATAAATAATCAAAAGAGAAGTAATTTTCTTACATTGAAAAATGAGCGATTTTTACTCTAATCAGCTGGTGGCGCCAATGTGCCACCAGTACAACTCAGGAAACGAAGAAGAAGAAGAAGAAGAACCATTGGAAGGGGGAAAAAAAGGAGAGGGTGTAGTAGTTTGGTTTACAACAAGCCGTTTTATTGATTCGAGATCTATAAATTACTGATAACATCAATCTGAGGTGAGTGAACATACGTTATTTATCCGCTCCGTTTATTTACAGTTTTCTCTCTGCGTTTAGCTTTCCTTTACTAGTTAGTTTTACGCTTTAGCATTAGACACTTCCGGTTAGCTCCCAAACTCGTCAAATGTTTATTAATATTAATCGTGATTCGGATAAATAGCAGAGAATAGCCAGTCAACAACAGAGCCCGATGGAGTAAATAACTTGAATCAGGAGAAGTAACGCCTGAATGTTTAGAGAGTTCAGCTGAAACTCATCAGACTTTTTTCTGAGAGTGTTTATGTTATCAGGGTGTTTACAGCTCACACCGAAAGTTAGTTATCACACCGAGGGGGCTGTTCGTTCGCTTCAGCCGTGTGGAGGTAACGCCAATATTCACAACTATTACATAGACCGAGCTCTACTTTTAGATGATGTCACAGTTCAGCCAACCTGGAACATTGATTGTAAAACATGTTAGAACATCTCAGAGCACTTTTCAAAACCATCAGCACCGTTGTAAAACGCTGTGTGTTTCTCCAGATGGGTAGGTCGTTCCTAAGAAAGGAGTCATCGAAGCGAAAGAGTCATTAGAAGAAGTCCTGACATCATTGCATAGTCACATAGTTCTGTCTGGGAGGGTTTACCAAGGCAAACAGTCAGATCCTAGTGCTATGAATGGATTAGACTTTATTGATCCCACAGTGCGAAAAATGTACATACAGCAGCACCAAGACTTAGAGAAAAGGAAGAAGAAAAGCAATAACAAGATTGCAGGTAAACACTCAAAGGCAGTAAGCTAGCATTGTAACCTTCAACCAATAAAAACAATGAATAAAAGAAAACTTGGGTTTCCAGAACTATTCAGCATGAGGGACACAGACATACATGTAAATCCGGTATTACACGAGTATTGAACACATACTGAGTATTGTTTTGGTGTTATTGTGTACCAGGATAATGCCAGTACCAGTTACACTGAGGAGTTGTACACCCTTACTGCAGAGGGGATGAAAGATCTATGGTAGCGTTCTGTTTTACATCTGGGATGTCTCAGTCTGCCTCTGAAGGAGCTTTCCATGGTCTCCACAGTGTAATGCAGTGGGTGGGAGGGGCTTTCCAAGATGAAAGTCAGCTTCACCAGCATCCTCCTTTCACGCATCTTAAATGAAAATGCCCCAAGCAGCACTACACACTGTTTACATGGCTATTATCCATTCAAGATGGCTCCTGCTGCACCTTGCTGTCGACTGCTCCTGTTTTGTCTATTAGTTTCATTTTTTGCATAACTTTTTTGTCTACTCGTATCCTAGAATTGTGTATGATCGACTTACCCTTCTTGACCTTCATTCGAGACTTGGATCTCTTCAGTTCCACACTCCGTCCTTCAGACTCTACTTTAGCCGCCTGTTTGATGAGGTCCCGGCATTCCTCCTCACTACTCAGGGCCTCGCTGGGTGCTGCTGGAGGCGTCGGGCATACAGGATGTGCCTGTTCAAGAGGGTTTCTGGGTGGCGATTGGAGGACTCGCCCTTGTATGATCTGACCCCACAGCCCCCTCTAGTGTTGTAGTCGGCGAGGTTTGGTTCCTACCAGCAGGAGCTTACATCAGATGTGCTGGCTGGGTGGAGTCGACTGTTGGAGCCTCACTTACCAGTGAGGTCTGGTGAGAGACAACCTGTCCATCTGTCCACACCACTGGCTGTGTCTTCTTTGCTGGTTTGGCTGCTCAATACTCGCTCGATTGGGAGTTAGAATGCTCTTCCGAAGGATTTTTTTCATGGTTTCAGCAATAGGTCTTCTCTGCTCGACTGAAATGTGAGTTGCGCTGGGTGGGTCCGCCTCTTTTGTTGAACTGTACCTGCCTGACTGTAAATAGACCATGGCTGTCGGGTCGCGGTAGGGGTCTGTTGGCGATATGTCGATCCTCTCTCCCACTGAAACCCCTCCCCTGTTTGAACTTGGCTGTTCACCAGCTAAATTATTTGTTCTGTGCTATAGACCACTGAGATATGGCAGTGCGTTTAAGTGGATTTATAGATCTTCTGTCAGATTACACAGCAAAGTATGTCCAGGTTGTTGTTCTGGGGGATTTTAACATCCATGTCTGCTGTCCATCAAAGCCATTGGTGAATGTCTTTATGGCGGTCCTGGACTCTTTCGGCCTTCAGCTGATGGTGGATGGTTTGACCCATGCAGGCTCTCATACCCTGGACCTGGTGCTCTCCTATGGAGTGAATGTGTGTGACCTGACTGTTGATGCTGTGGGCTTCTCTGACCACTCCTCTGGCACAGCCTCTCAGCCGCTGTCTGTTTTTGATGTTGACTCTCATCTACCTCCGGTTCTCTACAGAGTGTGGATAGCCCCCTCTGTCAGCTAAATGCTACCCGTTTAGCTGCTCTGGACTCTGTGATGCCTCTCAGGCAAAAACTGAAAAAGTGATTTCTGACCCATGGATAAATGATGACGTTTGGGTGCAGAAAACTGGAACGGAGATGGAAGGACAAGCTAACTGTCATGGCAAATTTTCAAGGAGTCTTTTGTTGTATCCAAGAACTATTAGGTTGACAAGAAATAGATTTTTCTGATGTCATTGTCCAGCGTAGAGGAGACCAGGCACAACTGTATGGTACCAGCAACATCTAATGAGCTATAGAGCTACTTGATCAGTAAGATTAATGGTGTTAGGCAGAGTCTGGTGCCTTCAGGGAAAATGCATGTGGCTTCCCCCCCCCCCCCCCCCCCGCCCCTCCATTACTGCACACCTTGCCCCTGTGTTTCTCCATGACTGGGGGCGACGGTGGCACAGGAGTTAAGTGCTTGCCCCATAATCGGAAGGTTGCAGGTTCGCTGTTGTTGTGTCCTTGGGCAAGACACTTAACCCACGTTGCCTACTGGTGGTGGTCGGAGGCACCAGTGCTCGGCAGCCTCGCCTCTGTCAGTGCGCCCCAGGGCAGCTGTGGCTACATCGTAGCTCATCCCCGCCAGTGTGTGAATGGGTGAATGACTGATTGTGTTGTAAAGCGCCTTGGGGGGTTCCAGGACTCTAGAAGGCGCTATATCAAATACAGGCCATTTACCATGACCTGGAAAAGCTCGTGAACTCTGTGAAACCAGTCAGCTCTATTAATGACTAGGGATGCACCAATGTATCAGCATTTGATCCCAATCGGCCGATAGCGCCCCTATCGGTTTTGATCGGAGTTTTCAAAATAGATCAAAGCAGACCGATCAGGTAGGGTTGTCACGATAGCCGGTGTAGCGGTAAACCCCGGTAAAAAAAGTTGACAATAATAACCGTCTTGTTTAAAAAAAAAAACTATATTATCTCGGTGGGTTTACCGTGGCTGCGGTGTAGGCGCGGTGACCCTTACCAGCCACCGTATCATCGGCTGAAGTTGCCGGCGGCACATGCACGCTTTGTTGTTTACAGCCAAAACTTTCTTGAAGCTAAAGCTGAAATAATGGCCAAAGGAGGAGACGGCAGCGCTCAGGAGGACATTTTTTATCCCTCAAAGAAGACAAAGTGGGAAGTACGGGCATCTTTTGGATATTTGAAGAATGCCGAGGGACAGTTGATAGAAAACGGCTATCCTGTTTGCAGCACGTGCAGAAAAAGTGTCTGTGAAAGGCAGCAACGCTTCAAATGTCATGACACATCTGCGTGACCATCACCCACAACTCTACAGTCAACGCAAGGCAAGCTAACGTCAGCGTTTTAGCTAAAATGCGTGATCCGAGGATTTGGGTTGAGGGAGAATGCAACGAGTCGCTATATAAAGCAGCCGCAGCGCCGCTACCTGCATATAAACCGTGTCGCGGACACCGCCATGTTGAAATGACGCTATGCATTACGGGGCTCCCAGGGGCAGATAAGAGTTGGTCTCTCTCCGAGAATAATTATGAATTTAACAATGATTACTGCCTGATGACATTTTCCCACATCTGCAAAGCTCACTGGAACACAAACCGAGGACGATATTCTCCTGATCGGATTACTCAAGTAAGGGTAAAAAAAAAAGTATCTGATTTGAAGGCTACTTGAGTACTGAGTATCATCTGATCTAATATTTTTAAAATGATGACATCAAACAGACATAAAATAAGAAGTTATGGGCAAATATTGGTATTTTAAAGACTAAAGGGGAAAAATGTAAACACATAAACAACATAATTACAAAATAACACATTTTAGGCAAAATTTAGACACAAACGGAGGACATTATTTCCTGACATACAGGGTTTATTTAATTGTGTGAAAATGTAGCACGTTTAAAAAAAATACCGCGATAATACCGAAAACCGTGGTAATTTTGGTCACAATAACCGTGAGGTTAAATTTTCACACCGTGACAACCCTAATACAGACCATTTTAGATTAGGTTACATTTCCTTTATTCCCAGATTATGTAGTTTGTAGCACTCATTATAATGTTGTAGAAAATTTCTGGCCAATCCACGTGATCGGTATCGGTGATCGGCAGCAAAAAACCTGATAGGTGCATCCTTATTAATGACTATCTGTCGCCATGAATGGAGCTTTTTCACGTTCTTGGTCTAGTAAAGCTGTGTGTGAAAAATATCGATATGGCAATATATCATGATATTTTTTCCTTATATCGATATTCAAAACCCGTGTATCTCATTTTTGGAAGAATTAAAATGCAAATATTAGTGTATTTTCTTTTCTTTTGGTGCAATTAAACGCTGACCGCTAGTTGGCAGCAGTGTGCAATGGTTTTTGTTTCCACAACTGAAATGTAAGTCCCTCTGTTATAGTTCAGATACCTCATGTTAAACATGTTATGTATCATTTTGGACTGTTTATTGAATTTTACAATAAATTCAGTCTAAAAACTCTTAATATCGTCTGGCTGAATGTATCACAATATATCGTATCGTCTCCCTGTATCGTGATACATATCGTACCGCCAACATTTCACCAATATGCATCCCTAGTCATCAGTCTCGGTGTGAAGCTGGCCGACATTACAGCCTTACGTACTGACACGCTCACTGAGGATGGCGGACTACATGTTGCTTTGCACACCCTCTGAACTATAAGATGGGGGGGGGGGCGTGCTTTCGTGCATGCTGCAACTGTTCTCTGAAATGCTTTGCCTGTTGCGACCCGTCAGTCAACATCCATTGCAGCCTTCAAGTCCTGATTGAAAACCTACTTTTATGACTCGGCTTTAAATCAAGAATTAGTTCTTGTTAAATAATTTTTTTGTTGTTCTTATCTGTATTTTTACGAGGTTTTATTCATTGAGTAACAGCCATTTTGGCTTTGCTTATTTTTATCTTTAGCTTATTTTTATGATATGATGAATGTTTTTAGTACTTCCTGTTCTATATGTAAGGTGCTTTGGTCAGCTATCATGTTGTTTTGGAAATGCACTTGATAAATAAAGTGGTATGGTATTAGAAATGTGCAGCTAAGTTACACGTTGTTGTATTTATTCAGGTTATTGAGTACATCACAGTAAACATGTACATTTCACATGTTTACTGCAGGTGTGCTTTG
This sequence comes from Nothobranchius furzeri, assembly GCF_043380555.1. Taxonomy (NCBI): domain Eukaryota; kingdom Metazoa; phylum Chordata; class Actinopteri; order Cyprinodontiformes; family Nothobranchiidae; genus Nothobranchius; species Nothobranchius furzeri. The sequence continues at coordinate 62,364,301 of NC_091752.1, read as the reverse complement.
TATTTCTAACTTGTTTTCAACGTGCAAAAGCCCAAACATCTGTTCAGCAGAGGCATGAAACCGCCTTTGGGTAACGCTGCACAGCTGTAAAAGCTACTGCAGCACTTCCAGACCTGTGTGTGTTGGACATCATCAACCTCATCAAAAGAGCATCAATTCTTCTAGGTCAGCGAACATCAACTGGCCCGCCAGACCTTTCTGCCCAGCCCCCCAACCTTTTGGGTCCTAATGCATCCCAATTTGGCAACTTAGAAGTTTATCTGCAAAAATCATGTCTCAAATATCAATAATTGTTTATATTCTCCAAACACGATTAAAACTACAATCAAAGCAGTTTAGAAGGAAAACAAAGGTGTTGAGGGCATCCGTTTTGGTGGCTTACGGGTCAGGTCTCTGCTTTTTGCAGATGATGTGGTCCTGTTGGCTTCATCAGAACGTGATCTCCAGCTTTCGCTGGAGCGGTTCGCAGCCGAGTGTGAAGCAGCTGGGATGAGAATCAGCTCCTCTAAATCTGAGACCATGGTCTTGTGTCAGAAAAGGATAGAATGCCTTCTCCAGGTCAGGGATGAGGTCCTGCCCCAAGTGGAGGAGTTTAAGTATCTCGGGGTCTTGTTCACGAGTGAGGGAAAACTAGAGCGTGAGATCAATAGGCGGATTGGTGCTGCGTCTGCAGTGATGCGGGCGTTGTACCGGTCTGTTGTGGTGAAGAAAGAGCTGAGTCAGAAGGCGAAGCTATCGATTTACAGGTCGATCTACGTTCATACCCTCACCTATGGTCATGAGCTTTGGGTAGTGACCGAAAGAACGAAATCGCGAATACAAGTGGCAGAAATGAGTTTTCTCCTCAGGGTGGCTGGGCTCTCCCTTAGAGATAGGGTAAGAAGCTTGGTCATCCGGGAGGGGCGCGGTGTAGACCCGCTGCTCCTCCACATCGAGAGGAGCCAGTTGAGGTGGCTCGGGTATCTGGTTAGGATGCCTCCTGGACGCCTCCCTGGTGAGGTTTTTTGGGCACGTCCAACTGGGAGAAGACCCAGGACAAGCTGGAGAGACCATGTCCCACGGCTGGTCAGGGAACGCCTTGGGATTCCCCCTGAGGAGCTGGCCCAAGTGGCTGGGGAGAGGGAAGTCTGGGCCTCCCTGTTTAGGCTGCTGCCCCCGTTACACGACCCCAGTTAAGCAGATGGAGAACCGGCTTCATGGTAGAACTTCTGGTGTTAATTGCCAGAATCTCTGCGCGTCCAGTTCTAACAGAAACATGTTGTTCTGATTGTGTCTGTGTGTGTTACAGATGTACTACTATCGCTATGACAACCCTGAGGTCAGCTGCTGCTACAAGTATCTGATGTTCAGCTACAACATTATCTTCTGGGTGAGTGCTGATGCAGCTGTGAGGTTTTAGGTTTAGAACACGATCATTTTACAAATCAACAGGAAATTCTTTCAAATGTGTTTAAAATGATAAGTCACTAGTTTGAATGCTGCTTACAGCATTCAAACTAGTGACCCTGTTTCAGATTCCATGCATGTTTTAGGCTTCTTCAAATTTTCAGCTATTTCAACAAATTTTATATGAATACGTTCAGCTGGTTCTGCTCTTTACGGGTATGACTTTTGGTATTAAATGAGTTAATACTTTACATTAGATATTCAGCTTTTTTGCCATTTCCTCCTATTGAAATTAATGGAACGTGCTTGAAATTGCTCCATTTTCATTTTTTTCCAGCTGTTTGACCTTTAACCCTGTAGGTTTTACTTTAACCTGGAGACTTCATTCAAAGTTTAATGGTTCCGTATGATGTTATTTTAACCGTTTGTTATTTTAACCGTTTGAGAACAAAGGTAGGCACAATATATGATGCAATTTTACCGTTGTTGGCACTATTCAGATGTCACCTATCAAAAAAATTTGTTATTTTCGTCAACTTGATTTTATTCCCAGAAGTAAAATGTTTTAATACAGTGAAACTCCGCCCACTCCAACTAAATGTGCCTACAACCGCGTCTTAGGCGAGACACTTGCTGTATTGGCTGTGGTTGTCCAATGGTTAAGGTGTTTGCCTGTTATCTCCATTTTGCCATGTACTGACGTGGGTTTGAATCCCGGTGTCAGCAGTAATTTATCCAGCCAGCTGAAGCAGATTTCATGTTTTTATGTTTTAGTTTTATTGATTATTTTCTGCAAAATATTTAGTGTCTCTAAAGATCTTTGAATTTGATCATTTCCATGCAGCATTTTAGTGGATTTCCTCTGCTCACCTCACATGGATTCACACTGGCTAAATATACCAGTGTGTTCTCCATGTCTACTTCAGCAGAACATCAAGTGCTGCAGATGCCTGTTAGTCACTCAGTCATTTAAGTCAGTTGTGTGGCAGCAGGGAAACAGTGGTGTTTTAAGGGCAACGTGGGAAACCTGCAGGACAGTGGGCCCTGAGGACCAGGGTTGGGAAACACCGAAATAAACAATGAAAGTAAGAAAAAACAAATTAGTCCTTTTAAACAGCTTACCAATGAATGGTTGAAAACATAATACTGGCAAGTGTAGCTAAAAAAGTTACTGCTCAGACTGGGATTTGAACCTGCGCACAACAGCCCCTACTGCCCTACCACGACTTGGACATCCATAACAGCCACGTGTCCTGTGCTGGCCAGGGGAGACAGGTTTCAGACCAGAGACTAGCTCCTAGGGGAGGAGCAGGGCCTGATGGCGAGTAGGCTGCAACGATTTGTCGACGTTGTCGACGAATATCGACAATAGAAATAGTCGACAATGAATTTCATTGTCGACGTTGTCGCCAGACGTGTTTTTTCCGACCGAGTGAGGCATCTCACTTCATTATAATCTCTGCCGAGTGTCGCACGTGCACAATAGCTTCACTGCTGAGCGCCAACTAACAGAAATAGTGGCATCCAACACAGCAGCTACGCGTACCAAACTATCTAAAGTTTGGGAGCATTCTTTCTTGGATTCGGCGAATAGAAAGATTATTTGCATTATTTGCAAAGCAGTCCTTGCGGATCACGGCAGTACCTCGGTGATGCATGAACACTTAAAGAGAAAGCATGTCGGACAGTTGAATGAAACGGAGTCTGACTCACTTCGGTAAGATTTAAATAACATGAAAGCTTCAAAAGTTTTGTTTTGGATGTACATTGTACATTTTTTTTAACATATTTTCGCTTTTATAAAAGAGAGATTTAATGTTATGCCTGAAAAAAGTGTTTTAATTTTATTTATGCATTTATGTCTATACTGAATGCACACTGTGCCTAATTGGTGTTAGACAGGACATTTTTATTTACTTTTAGTATGAATTGGCCTTTCAGCAGCAAAGTTCATTAATATATGCATTTTCCATTCAATTACCCATCTTTCTTGTGTTTATTATCATTTTTCACATAATCAAAGCAATCTCATGCTAAATTTAAGAAAAATTTAATAATTATCCGATTAGTCGACTAATCGTTTCAATAGTCTGTGACTAGTAGACTATTAAAATAGTCATTAGTTGCAGCCCTAATGGCGAGACTTCAGTCACCTACTTGGAGAGCTCTCTGATTGGTTAAAATTTTATGCCTTTTTGCTCACTGTCATCTCATAGGAACACATTATAAACAAACTCCATTTTATTTTATCAAAACTGTTTTATACTCACATTTTTAACTCATTCGTTCATCGGTCCCCACGCACACCCATCACTTTGTCCAACTACACTTCTACCAGTCCGTCAATCCGTCAAACACGCGTCCATAAGTCTGTCGATCTGCCCATGTTTCCAACGATGGGTTTGTTAGTCTGTCCATCCTTCCGACCAATACCCACCATCCATCCAACTACTTGTCCATTAGTCCGTCCGTCCATCCTTCCATCTATCCATCCATCCGTCCATCCAACTACATGTCCATCAGTCCATCCACACATCTAAACACACATCCATCCATCAACCACTTGTCCATTAATCCATCCATCCATCTATCCATCCATCCGTCCATCCAACTACTTGTCCATCAGTCCATCCACACATCTAAACACACATCCATCCATCAACCACTTGTCCATCCATCCATCCATCCGTCCATCCAACTACATGTCCATCAGTCCAGCCACACATCTAAACACACATCCATCCATCAACCACTTGTCCATTAATCCATCCATCCATCTATCCATCCATCCGTCCATCCAACTACTTGTCCATCAGTCCATCCACACATCTAAACACACATCCATCCATCAACCACTTGTCCATCCATCCATCCATCCGTCCATCCAACTACATGTCCATCAGTCCAGCCACACATCTAAACACACATCCATCCATCAACCACTTGTCCATTAATCCATCCATCCATCTATCCATCCATCCGTCCATCCAACTACTTGTCCATCAGTCCATCCACACATCTAAACACACATCCATCCATCAACCACTTGTCCATTAATCCGTCCATCCATCCATCTATCCATCCATCAGTCCATCCACACATCTAAATACACATCCATCCATCCAACTCTTTGTCCATCTGTCCATCCACAAATCTAAACACCCATCCATCCATCCGTCCATCCAACTACATGTCCATCAGTCCAGCCACACATCTAAACACACATCCATCCATCAACCACTTGTCCATTAATCCGTCCATCCATCCATCTATCCATCCATCAGTCCATCCACACATCTAAATACACATCCATCCATCCAACTCTTTGTCCATCTGTCCATCCACAAATCTAAACACCCATCCATCCATCCATCCATCCAACTACTTGTCCATCATTCCGTCCACCCATCCATCCATCCATCCATCCATCAAACACACACACACACACACACACACACACACACACACACACACACACACACACACACACACACACCCATCCAACTACTTGTCCATCAGTCCATTCCAGCATAAATCCATCCCTCTCTCTCTCATCTTTCTTCACATTAACTTATAACTGTTGACCAAGACTTTAGTGTTTTGAGTTTATTACTCTACAATAGGGCTGGACAATATTGAAAATAAGCATATCAATAAAAAAGTTCATATCGATTAATTTAGATAATTATTGAAATATGTTTTTAAAACGAAGCTGTAGAAAATATATCTTAAGTGCGGCCCAGTTCAATAAAGAACAGACAAAAACTGACTATTACATTCATTACTTTATTTAAACATCTTTATTTTGAATCGGAATGTCTTCTCCAGGTCAGGGATGAGGTCCTGCCCCAAGTGGAGGAGCTTAAGTATCTCGGGGTCTTGTTCACGAGTGAGGGAAAGCTGGAGAGTGAGATCGATAGGCGAATTGGTGCTGCGTCTGCAGTGATGCGGGCGTTGTTCTAGTCTGTCATGGTGAAGAGAGAGCTGAGCCGGAAGGTGAAGCTCTCGATTTAATGGTCGATCTACGTTCCTACCCTCACCTATGGTCATGAGCTTTGGGTAGTGACCGAAAGAACAAGATTACAGATTCAAGCGGCCGAAATTAGTTTTCTCTGCAGGGTGGCTGGGCTGTCCCTAAGAGATGGGGTGGGAAGCTTGGTCATCCGGGAGGGGCTCAAAGTAGACCCGCTGCTCCTTCACATCAAGAGGAGTCAATTGAGGTGGCTCAGGTGGCTGATTAGAATGCCTTCTAGACGCCTCCCTGGTGAAGTTTTCCGGGCCCGTCCATCCGGGAGAAGGCCTAAAGGAAGACTCAGGACACGTTAGAGTGACTAAAGCCCTTTTCAGATAGACATTCTGGAACATTTGCGGACAATTCAATCCGGTTTTTAACCGGAACTGTGTTTTCAGACACACCACTTTTGTACTGGAACTTGTCCTTTCGGCTGCATTCACACAGCAGGGAAAAGTTCCAGATGTCTGATGGCGACGAGGGGCGGGGAATCGGACTTATGTTAAGAAGAAGAAGAAGAAAATATCATTTCTATAGCGCCTCTCAAAATAAAAATCACGAGGCGCTTAAGCATAATTCTGCGCACACGAAGACGCATAAGAGACCTGGATGATGAAGCTCAATGGTTAAAGGAAACACCGAAGTGGTGTGAAGCGCTCCGTCGCGCGTCTAGGCGGTACCGTAGGAGGCGAGCTGTCGTGGTTCGCTGCATGCCACAGGAGCGAGCTATAAGGTGCGCACAGCATCCCCCGGTCCCCTCCCTCTTGTCCGGAACTCGACCTCACCAGTCTGAAGCAGCCACCCTGTCCGTAACAAGTCCGGACCTGTTACTAGGGGCTTCGTCCGGTTAAATTCCGGAACACGTTATCCGGATGTTTGCATTCAGACACAACGGTCTTCCGGACATTTCCATTTTTCATGGCCTGTCTGAAGGGGGCTTTAGTCTCTCATCTGGTCATGGAACACCTTGGGATTCCCCCAGAGGATCTGGCCCAAGTGGCTGGAGAGAGGGAAGTATGGGCCTCCATCAGGCTGCTGCCCCCGTGGAATGAACTAGGAACGAACAATTTCAGGAAAAGATTGAATTGTGTTTGTTTTTCTAGAAGAAATTAAGATTTCAATTCAAACCAAGGTTCAACTGTATCACATTATTAACAATATTTAGTTATATTTACGTGTGTGTGTGTGTGTGTGTGTGTGTGTGTGTTTTCAGCTGGCAGGAGCGGCCTTCATCGCTGTGGGTTTCTGGGCCTGGAGTGAGAAGGTGAGTGAACCCGATCCACAACATCATCTTCCATTCTGGACTCATTCTGACGGGCAGACTGTAAACGATTTAGCTCCTCTGGTTCTGTTCTGAAGGGAGTCCTATCCGACCTGACCCAGGTGACCCGGATGCACGGTTTTGACCCAGTCTGGTTGGTTCTGGTTGTTGGTGGCGTCACCTTCACCCTGGGTTTTGCAGGCTGCGTTGGAGCTCTAAGAGAAAACATTTGTCTTCTCAAGTTTGTAAGTTTCTGGTCCTGAGTTTGTTTAGATCTTCTTCTCAGCCCACCGTTGTTTGAATGGAGAGTCAGTTAAGCCTGTAGCAGCATAACTAAAGGGATGAGCCAGGGCAACCCGGTGTGTCCTCCTGCAGTCTAACCCTTGATTCTGTGTTCTTGCTCAGTTTTCAGGCGTAATTGGCCTGATCTTCTTCCTGGAGCTGACTGCAGCCATTCTGGCCGTGGTTTTCCGGACTCAAGTTAAAGATTGGATCAATGACTTCTTTCTACAGAACATCAAGGCGTACAGAGATGACATCGACCTGCAAAATCTCATTGATTCTCTGCAGAAGATGGTACCACTCCTTAGTTCTTACAGATTGCGATAGACATCAGACCTGAACGTGATCACACATTCTCTCTGAACAGAACCACTGCTGTGGCGCTCAGGAACCAGACGACTGGAACACAAATGTTTATTTCAGCTGTAACGACACCAACCGCAGCAGAGAGAGGTGTGGCGTTCCCTTCTCCTGCTGCCTCGCTGATCCTGCTGTAAGTACGGGTCTGTAAGGACTGGTGCTGATCAGAACTCTCATGAGTAAAACTGCCTCTGCCTGCTCTGTCAGGAGTCTGTGGTGAACACGCAGTGTGGCTACGATGTACGAGCGAGAGATAATAAGGTGAGCTCATTTTCTCCAGGTGACATCAGCAGATGTACCTGATGTTCTGATGGTTTTGTAGAATCGGCTGTTCCTGTGAGAACATTAACGTTCTGGTGTTCTATGTTTGTGGACAGAAGGAGTGGAATAGCGTCATCTACGTTAAAGGGTGCATGGCAGCGCTCGAGGACTGGTTACCCAGAAACCTCTACACTGTCGCCATCGTCTTCATTGTCATCTCACTGCTACAGGTATCAGAACTTTTACTGAACCTGCACTGTAGAACTAAATCCAGATGATTCCATCAAAGACGTGTGGAGTGGTTCTGCCAACAACATAACACAAGATCAGTGGATCTGTTGGTTCAGTTCAGCAGCAGGAGACCCACAAACCTCTCGGGTCCAAGTTGTTTCATGTTAACCTGAAAACCTTTAAAAATACACATGGAGGCGGGGCTTCGGTGTACCCCATGAATGGTGTTGTTTCCATCCAGGTAATGGCACACTCCCACACAACACGGGAGGGCAACATGACCCTCTGCAGCCATCATCCAGAGCTGTAGCTCCACAGTTTAAGCTAACAAGATGATATTACAACTTTACATCTTCTAGCACGTATTTGTGCAGATGATCAAAAAGCTACTTCAAACCAGATTTGTTTGACATAGCTAACAGGCTGTGTGGGTGACAGTCTTTAGAACCGGCCACTAGTGCGGGTGGGATGTTCACAATTATGTGATTACCATGTCTGGACTCTACACAGCTGAACCAACGAAGGTGTAACCAGGCTAATGTGGAAGAACCGGCGTGACACCGTTCATCTTTGGAGATGTTTGGGGGTAGATATCTGATATCTTTGTAGTCCTCGTAGGCATGTTTCATCTGGGAGAAGAACGAGGCTCTGTCCTTTCCTTCCACTCTCATTTATCTAGCATCGATTAATAGAGTCTGCCTGCGTGAGCCTCGCTCGCTGCCTCTCTTTACTTAGAGAGAATTGAATCCACCCGAGCTTCGTTGGTGCTATCGTCAAACCCCTTAGTGAACGGGTGATTTGTGAAGCAGTGATTTATCAGGATCAGGATGTTCTGAGCTCGCTACGTGGTAAACCCAACAGATGCGCCGCTTATTCTGACAAGCAACAGAAACTCGTAGCGGCTGTCAGGAGGGACAGTTTATAAGTACGTAAATAAATAACCTTTATGTATTTGACATACCTGATGAGCTCAGTAAACGCCAAACGAACAACACAAAAGGCTTAATTACAGAACACATTTAGTGTTATTATGTAACCCGGTTACAAATGGGGGATCGAGCCTTTACAGCCGCGGCCCCCGCACTAAACATCAGGAACGCCATCTCTCTCACTTCCTTCAAATCACTGCTCAAAACCCACTTCTCCTCCTCTGATCCTGCCCCAGCACGCCCCCAGTTCTGTTGGTTATTTTACGTTCTGTTTCATTAAGTGTTTATTGCCTTTGAGTGACCTAAAAAGTTTTTACATAAGTTTGATGTATTATTATTATTATTATTATTAATAAACGCATACGAGTCATTAGATGGCTGTGACGTGTTCGTGCCTGGACATGTGGGGCAGATATTTAATTTTTTGATTCTGTCATGAGACCTTGGCTCCAACAAACTATTTATGGCTGTTAGCCGTCGTCTTTGGCGTATTTTATCAGCTGCTGAGTTTCACCGTCCTCCTTTCATCTGTGTGTGCAGCCTATTTATAGACAGCTGACGGAAAACAACAGTGGTGCCGGGTGGGGGTGCATTGTCTTCTTGCCTCCCAGCCAGAAGCTGGGGGTGGGATCTTGAGCGTGTGACATCACGTGAAATGGCGGGGTTCCCTTGGGAGGCGGGGCTTCCATAAATAGTCATGATAAATATTGATATTGGCTGGTATGAAAAATTGCATTGTGATGTCATCGATAGGGAGCCAAAGGCTCCTCCCCTTCGGTCAGCTCATGGGTCCCTGAACGGGCCAATAGAAACTATTCATTAGCCTTCAGACGTTTAGTACTTCAGTATAAATCTGCCTGTGTGGTAAGTAGCAGCTATGCTGCGAGACGAGAAATTCTGATTTGTATTCATTTTATTACCGACTTTTTACAAGCGGACACATCTCAAAGTACGTGACAGACATGGTCAAAACTCACATCGTTCCTTTTCATGAAATCCTCCCGGAAGAAGGATTCGAAGCTCTAAACGTCTCCACTTCTCAGTGTCTGGTTTGATGACAACAGTTTGTTGAGATGAACATTTGTGGTCCTACGCGTCTTTTAACACAAAACATTAAATCAACTTTGCTGCCATTGGAAAAGCACCTTCCTGGCATCAAAATGTGGCTTTAAAGTCGAGGAACGTCACACGTGAAGTCCACGGCACATCTCAAACGGGGTCAGAAAATAACTCTTAATGGCCTCGCCGATTAAATGAAGTTCTAGGGACCCATGGTTCAGGACTTATAAATAATACATATATAATATAGCACCAAAGTCTGTCTACCCACCTGCTGTCTCTGTTTCTCTCTCTGGAACCAGATGGTTGGGATCTACTTGGCCAAAACTTTGATCTCTGACATCGAGAAGGTCAAATGCAGACGCTGAGGCCTCTACCTGAAGAGGGCGGAGCTCAAACCAGGTGTTACAGGAACAGGCTTCGGTTGTTGGATGTGCCTTCATCTTCTTGATGTCATCAGCAGACTTCCTGTGGTTGCTATGGTTACCGGAGGAGTGTCAAACTGAGAATGTTGGTTGGTTTTCTGTTGTTCTTTAGTTTGTTTGGTGTCATGTGACTGCCTTTACTTCTGCTACCGTTTAACGGCTGTTTTCACCTCAGAGGCCTTTCTGCTTGCTCAGTCCTCTGACTGCAGTTATTGGTCCCATCTGTTATTAATCTTTAGTTAACAAAATGTAAAAGTATCCCCTCTGACCAGTCCTGTTCCCAGACGGGCACTGGTCCCAGTTTGGTTCCATGCTGGGCTGCAGACTGATTCTGATGACCGAGGCTCAAACTGCAGGTTTAAAGAGGAAAGCGTGTAAATGTGAATATTGAAAACTTTATTGACACTGGAAAGGGGGTTGAAGAAGTAAAAATAAAGTTTTGTTTGGAGGGTGAATGAAAACTGCTTCTGGATGTTGAGTCAGCTGATGAGTGATTGAACTTTATTATGAAGGGACTCATTTTTATATGTGAATTTTTATCTTTTTATATTCAGTGTAATAAAATTGAACTTTGCGTTCTTGTCTTGTGTTTTATTATCACCGCTCAAACAGCCTGATTAGTCCATTATTCTTCGTCTTTGATCTTCAAAGCGTTTAGTCTTGTACGCCGCCAGGGGGCGCTGCCGCCCGCCTCCTGTCATAGAATGTCCAAGTAAGGTCCCGCCTTTCTCGCCTCTGATTGGCTGTGATTGGTTATTTCAAGTCAGGTGAAACCGTCTGCCTTGCTGCAGGGTTTTTATATTTATAGTCAGATCTTGGGGAGTTTTTTAAAGAAAATGTGAACTCATCGCTATAATAACCAATCCGCCCTCTTTTGCAACAGACCAGTTCGCTTCTTTTATCAAAGAACGTGAAAAACATCAAATGTGAGCTTGCTGCATTTATCACACTGACTATCTGTTGGCCCTACTGGGGCTATTACTTAATTATGACACTATCTTATGTCTTCACTTTAAAATAAGTTTCATTTAATCTAAATTTCATTCAAAGCTGGTTATGATTTAGACCAGTTTTCTGCGTTCTAGGAGAGAAACTGAGCAGCTGCACACAGCTGGGCTGTTCTATTAGAATATAACAGTTTTATTATAGTTCATACCAGGTAAGGCACACCTGTGTTGATCCTATGTACTCGGCTTTAATAAGATAATCTCAATGAGCCGACAGATATAACTGTATTATAAATGTAATAAGATTTATTATATTTATGTAACCAGAAAGGCTCCATTGAGATTAAACACCTCATTTTCAAGGGAGTCCTGGACAAGAGGCAGCAAAAGTTAGTAACAAACTTTTCAGTTACACAGATTTACGTACAAAATGACAGAAGGCAGTTACAACACAGGGGATCCGTCTGAAGGTCTCAGTCTGCTTTTAGCTTTTAAATGACTACTTCCTGTAGTCTGTTCCATATAAGTTCACATTTTTACGTTTTTTTTTTTAAATAAACGTTTAATGTGGGCGGGGCCTTGATTGGTTCCTCCCCCCAGGGTCTCTCGGTCCCTCCCCCGGAGGCGGAGCACACGGAGTCGGAAACGCGCAGTAGAGTCGCGGCTCTTTGCATTTCTCGAGCGGCTGGACGATCCGGAGTCTTCCTCGTTCAGCCCGCAGACAGGCGGCTGATCTTCGGCCTCGTGCACGGACCGATCCCGCGGAAAGCGTTCCAGAGACCGACCCGCGTGGACTCTGTAGTTCCTGAGCCCAGCTGAGGTGGAAAAGACGGACAGAGGCCCGCGGTGTGCGCGCAGCCTCCTGCAGGCCTCCGGCCCGGACTCCCGCCTTTATCCAGAAAAATGGACGGATTTACCGGTAGTTTAGGTGAGTCCCGACCGCCCCCACGGCCGAACATCACCTGCTAACTTATCCGCGCAGTGGCGCGAACCCGAGGGTCACACGCGCCTCGGGCGGCTTTACACGTGTCACTGCTGTTTTTATCAAAAAGCCCCTGCACCGCCCCTCCGGCGGTCGTGGGGCAACAAAACCAGCCGCTATGCTCACTAGAAGTGATGCGGAGTTGTGGACCCTCACTTTCTCTGGACCCGGGTGTAGTCGCACGTGTGACTTTTGACCTGAGATCTGTATCTGCTCTTTTATTGACCAGGGCTGGTACCTATAAGTGCATAAACGTCACGTGCACACCTGTTACTGACTAACGTGCACGTTCAGCTCTTGTGAAATAAACTCACCTAAACGTCAATGTTGATTGATCACGTGCAGTTTGATGTTTGATCAGAAATCTGAACCCGATCGCAGGAGGAGCTTCGCCTTCTAAAAGGAACGACCACCCAGGAACCTAATCCGAACGGATCCAGTCACAAGTGCTATGAGAGCATCACTAAGTTCCCCAAAACTTCTGACTAACGGCCTATTTTATCCGGTTTACCTGTACTGTTTGTCAGTGAACGTCTCACCTTGGATTCTCTAAGCCTAACCTGAGGTCCTATGTTTTTTTATTGGGGTCCCGCCCACGTCTCACCTTTTTCTGACTGGAGGCCAGAAGGTTCAGAGAGAAAACAGTTTAGTGAATTTCTGCATCACCATGGGAACACTTTCTGAATACTGCAAGTGTTTTCACATCTGTGAATCAAATCCTGGTCTGGGTTCTTCAGTGTTTAATGGAACAAAGGAACCGCACTGAAACCTGCTGGAGGAGGTGGTCCGGAGGGGTTCCTTTATAGCAGGCCTGGGGAATCCTGGTCCCACAAGAGCTGCTATCCAGCATATTTTAGTTGTTTCCCTGCTTCAACACACCTGGTTTAATAAGCAAGTGATTTACAGGCTTCTGCAGAGTCTGCAAATGTGATTCAACCTCTAAATCAGGTGTGTTAGAGCAGGGAAACAACTAAAATATGCTAGTTCCCAACGACCAGGACTCCCCACCCCCGCTTCTTGGTGTGAATGTGACCTGACCTCGATTTGACACAAAAACCAGTTGTACACTGCTGTGAGTTGCAGGCGTTGGAGTCCTCTGGCTCTGAAAGGTGCTATACAACTAGGGCTGCCACAAATGACTGTTAGTGGTCGACTAATCGAGTCATTCATAAAAGTTTAGCTTATTGCACCAGGACGCTCTAATATACCATCATTAGCTTGCCATCTAATCATAAAGACAAGATGGTTGCTTATCAACAACTTTAATTAACTTTGTAACCTGTTAATACAAATGTTAGTCAGATGGAGGTAGGCACCTAAAACCAAACATGACTTGTGTTCACAAGAGGCATGGTGGCAAGGTTGTAGTGCTTCATCTTCCAATCTTAACTCAGGAAATAGCAGGACACACCAAGGTACGCCTCTGTAGCACGGCTGGTCCACACGTCAGCAGTCAGGGACCATCGACAGCTCAGAGGGTCTGCTTTACCGTAAAGATAAAATATATTAAAGTTAGTTAATTTACCACATTAATAATTCTGTTTAGAGGCCGACCGATATGGGTTTTTTAAAGGCTGATACCGATTTTTCATGCATTTTGTTCCCGATGGCCGATATCTGAAGCTTTCTTAAGTCTAGCACTGGTGGCAGTTGACCACGCAGGTGCCCAATGTTTTTAATCAGCCTTTTAAAATAATTTTGGCCTATGTAGAAAATAATTGAACAATTCGACTCGATATATCGGTCGGCCTCTAATATAAATGAAATGATTAAGTATTTTTTGCACTTCAAATATAAAACAAACTCAAAACATTTTTAAAACGTGTGTTGGGGTCCTTCGGGTCCTTTCCTCAGTCTAGCAGTGGTGGCAGTTGACCACGCAGGTACCTGATTTATTATTTATCTGCTTTTGAAAATAATTTGGGCCTATGGTCGATATAGGAAAAAATTGAATGTATCGGCTGGCCTCTAATTTTGCTATATCAAGTAAAGTAGGTTACGATTTAACACAAAGAAAATGTTTTATGCTTAAAAAATATTAGTTTCTTGATTGTTCAGTCAGCAACCTTTTTATTTGATCATAAAATGCATTTTATTCTAATGTTTATTTTATTTTTGTCCAGAGAGAAACACACAGACATGTCGTGCGCACGCACGCACTTTAAAGCCCCAGTGTGTGAAATTGTTACCTGTTTACCATCAAGTCCTGTGTTTCCAGTTCACAAACTTGTCCTTTTTCACTAATATTTCTCACCAACATCAATTCTAAATATTCCTCTCAACTTTAAATCATACATTTTTAAATACCATCTTGAAATACAGTATCTGTTTAGGGACATACGAGCTCCACTTACCTGTTTGGACTATGACTGTAACCTGAAAGAACCAGCAAAGGGCAGTAGTGCGCCCTGGAAGCATGGAGTCTGCTACACCGTTGCTGTACTTGTTTGAATAATATACAATTAAGTCAAAAGACATGTAAAATTTGTCAGTTCGTCAGCATGTCCAACACAAGGAACTTTAATTAATGTTCAGATCCCCGCCCGCTATTAGCTGGACGCCAGCCTCCGATTAGTGTCCCTGACTCCCAAACGCACCTCGAGTTGTTCATTCGTCTTTTCCTCGTACCAGAACTCCTGACACGGTCCCAACGTGTCTGTTCCAAAGTCCTTCTACTCAAGTCTCCTCACTTCCTGCTGCCTGCCGTCTCTCCCAACACGCTCCAGTTTTCCACGCGTTACTGAGACGCTCCGACTTAGAGGGCTTCTTCTCAAACGTTTCCTTTAGACTTTGGTCTCCTTTTGCTGGTAATTCGTGGGAGTTTACACACAGCGTCTCCCCGGCTCTAGCCATGGCTAACTAGCAGCTCATGACGCCCAACTCCACCACGCCAGCCGTGAGCCACGATTAGCTGGTGACTAAGTCAGCATTGTTTACTTGATCTGCACAGCGTGTCCCCGGCTCACCAACAACACTCCTTCACCAGCCGTAGTTAACGAGCAGCCAGTGGTCGCTCCATATCCATACAAGCTGGTAGCGGCAGCCGGTTTGTTTACATCGAGGCACCGTGATCCACGTGAAATGGGTGTTGTGGGAAATTATGTTCGCCTTAAATGTTCTGTTTCCCTTAGGCAAATATTTCCACATTCACAGAACTTATTGTCCATTATGAGGACTAAACCACCTCAAATTAAAGATCGTTAAACTGAGTGAGATCACATCTTTTTACATAACTTTCAAAAATGATAAATAAGCTTCCTGCAAAAGAGTGAACAAAAATATTTTTACTGTGTCTTTTTTTGTTTTTAGGAGGAAATATAGATAAAAAAATCACAAGCATAACATTATTACATTGCATTACATCATTTTACAGTAAAAGTTTATCACATCAAACTCATGAGTGAGCCACTGTAGCTGCAATACTTTCTCTGAACTGCATGGTGCTAAAGAGTCATTTTTTCATCATGATTTCAGTGGATTTCACACATGGGGCCTTTAAAGGGTGTTACATATTTCTTTTCCATCATGGTGGTGAAATGAGATTGGCCTGGTTGGTAGTTTTAGTGGTATCTGTGGTTGAGCTGCTTGATCATTGCTTTGAAATCTGTGATACCTTTCTTTTGTCTTTGTATTATGCTCCTACACTTTTGAGTAGGGATGCACCGATCAGATTTTTTTCTGCCTATCACCGATACCGATATCAAAGAATGCTGATCACCGATACCGATCACGTGGATTGGCCAGAAATTTTCTACAACATTATAATGAGTGCTACAAACTACATAATCTGGGAATAAAGGAAATGTAACCTAATCTAAAATGGTCTGTATTAAGGTTGTCACGGTGTGAAAATTTAACCTCACGGTTATTGTGACCAAAATTACCACGGTTTTCGGTATTATCGAGGTATTTTTTTAAACGTGCTACATTTTCACACGATTAAATAAACCCTATATGTATATGTCAGGAAATATTGTCCCCAGTTTGTGTCTAAATTTTGCCTAAAATATGTTATTTTGTAATTAATTATGTTGTTTATTTGTTTACATTATTTCCCTTTAGTCTTTAAAATACCAATATTTGCCCATAACTTCTTTTATGTCTGTTTGATGTCATCATTTTAAAAATATTAGATCAGATGATACTCAGTACTCAAGTAGCCTTCTAATCAGATACTTTTTTACCCTTACTTGAGTAATAAACCCTATGTCAGGAAAATATTGTCCTCGGTTTGTGTCCTTCCAGTGAGCTTTGCAGATTTGGGAAAATGTCATCAGGCAGTAATCATTGTTAAATTCATAATTATTCTCGGAGAGAGACCAACTCTTATCTGCCCCTGGGAGCCCCGTAATGCATAGCGTCATTTCAACATGGGGGTGTCCGCGACACGGTTTATATGCAGGTAGCGGCGCTGCGGCTGCTTTATATAGCGACTCGTTGCATTCTCCCTCAACCCAAATCCTCGGATCACGCATTTTATCTAAAACGCTAACGTTAGCTTGCCTTGCGTTGACTGTAGAGTTGTGGGTGATGGCCACACAGATGTGTCATGAGATTTGAAGCGTTGCTGCCTTTCACAGACACTTTTTCTGCACGTGCTGCAAACAGGATAGCCGTCTTCTATCAACTGTCCTCGGAATTCTTCAAATATCCAAAAAATGCCCGTACTTCCCACTTTGTCTTCTTTGAGGGATAAAAAATGTCCTGAGCGCTGCCGTCTCTTCCTTTGGCCATTATTTCAGCTTTAGCTTCAAGAAAGTTTTGGTTGTAAACAACAAAGGGCGCATGTGCCGTCGGCAACTTCAGCAGATGATACTGTGGCTGGTAAGGGTCACCGCGCCTACACCGCAGCCAAGGTAAACCCACTGGGATAATATTTATTTTTAAAAACAAGACGGTTATTGTTATTGTCAACTTTTTTTACCGGGGTTTACAGCTACACCGGTTACCGTGACAACCCTACCTGATCGGTCTGCTTTGATCTATTTTGAAAACTCCGATCAAAACCGATAGGGGCGCTATCGGCCGATTGGGATCAAATGCCGATCCATCGGTGCATCCATACTTTTGAGCTCTTTAGTCTACTCGCCATGTCTTCTTTCTCTGGACACCAAGGTTGAGCTGGATGGCCACTACGTGGCAACCGATCCGGATAGCGACTACTGCATGTGCGTTGAGCAGATTGGCAGGAAGCAACCGCTGAATGTGCCACAGCAGGAGAGATAAAAAAAAAAGTTTATAAAATAAATTTATTTAATTTGCCTATACGTTTATAGTAAAATAAATGCCATAAATGGAAAGACACCTGCTCAAACAATTAGTTTTTCTCACCTATGCTTTTTCTTTTTTCCCCACAACAACAAAACAAAAGCGCTAACCTAATGGGGGGTGCAAATTCAATTGGCACAGCATTCAGTGACCTGCATCTATGAAGGGGTCCCACGCGTAAACACGCTGTCAAGAACAACAAGAATGATTGAAACCAGAAGGCACTGGAAGGAGGCTCAGGAGATTTCCACTGAAGCAATAAACAGTGCCTGGCCAAAAGTAAAGGCCAGTATTCTAGAATGAGTGACTGGACCCAAAAATGGCTAGGAAGGGGTTCATGCAAACACGAGTGCTGAGAGCACCGGAAAGGATGGTGTAAAACCAGCTCCAGAAGCCAAAAACGTTACACCGAACCCTTGTTCCCATACTCATAACTGCGACCACTGACTGCTCATTAGGGCTGCACATCTTTCTGTGGTAAAAAATTCGGTATGCTTCTAGATTTACTGGTTACAATTGTTATGTCCTTTTATTAATGACCGATTATATTCAAAGCAACTTGATTCGAATACACTGTAAGAACAAAACTATTTGATTCTACAGATATTTTTTGTAGCTTTCTTATAAAATAAAGATGCCAGTTTGATTATTCTCTTTTCAAATATGGAAAAGACCAACTATACCAAAACATAGTGGCCATGGCAAAAGAAAAAAATGTACCAACAAAGAGTGGATGAATCTTTGGGTGGGAACTCCATAAGTAAACATAGCACAAAATATATTTAAAGTACAACATTTCAGCCTGAACAGTGTTTTGAACTCTAGAGGTAGACAAAAATGTAAACAAGTTACACACCTATAAACAAAACACGTAACAATAACCTTATAATGATGGTCCTTTGTAATCCAGAATGGGATCAATAACACAATTCCAATCACTATCTATTAAAGAATGAGTGTCACAAAACTTGGATTTTCAACATTTGATACAAACACATTGACCAAAAGAACAGGAACGTATGTTGTCTACGACAGTCACGTATTTCACGTTTTGATCAGCTTCAATCTTAGCGGCCACAAACTTAACTTTTGTTAATCAGGATGGCCACCCCTCTGGCCCTGGAACCAAACATTGAATACAATGTCTGTCACACCCATGGACATCTGAGCTTAGCTCGATCCTCTCTCCATAGATGGGTCTCTTGTAAAAACACCACATCAGCTCCTAAGCATTTTAAGTCAGAGAATACTTCAGATCTGTTAACTGGGTTATTCATACCCCTCACATTCCAAGTCAAAAACCTGAAACCACCGTCTCCTGAGGATAGACACAAAGCACTAGCCTTGACGGCAAACAAAGATGAAATGACAAAAACAACCTAAACGCCCTCCCTGTCGCCATCCCCCCAGAGGAAGAAAAGAGGAAACAAAAGAGGCCCACTATCGCACACAAATACAAAACAAACCTACATCACCAAAACACTTGCTGAATAGCAGTAAAAAAAAAAAAGTATTGAAACAGTGTTTTTAGACTACCTCTCTGTCAGCTCACAGAACTGCATCGTGGTATTAAACCATTCATCCCTCTACCAGTCCTGTTCAGCCTCTGACCAGAGCATCTTCTGCACAGTAGCCAGACATGTGTCACCATTTTTCTCTTTCCTGGAGGAAAAAACATGGGAGGGTGGAGAAAAAAATAACACACAGGTGCCATTTAATACACTAAAATCTAACCACGTAGAATTAGATGTGTGTACCAGGTCTGGGGTGGCAGTGAGTGCTGGCAGTCAGTAGGTTTTAGGTGCAGTGTAGATGATGAATGAAGAAACTTTTTAGAATTAAACCATTTTAATGACATTTGGTACATATGGATGGAATAAGACCATTCTTTACCTGGTGTAGGGTGGCAGAGGGTGCCAGCAGCTGGCTGACAGAAGCTGATGCCTCAGCAGACGCTGGCTCTGGTGTAGCAGCAGGATGGATAAACATTTCAGAATTAAACACAGGGGTGGACCTTTAAAGCGCCCGAGCGCCAATGGCGCTAAATTTTCTCGCCGGGCGGTAAATACTTGACGACTTACCGCCCGGGTGGCGCCCAAGCATTATTTGTCATTTACACACCGGCTTTCACCTGCATCATGGCCCCGCCCTGTAGGAAGCCGCAGTTTTCGTTTCGCGCGCGTGAACCTGCGCGCCTCTAGCCACGTACTGCACGATTCTAGTTATTGTCACGTGAACTATAAGTTCACTATTAAAGACGAAGTGGAACCACGCTAGAAACACACAAGCACGCAGGAAGATCGCGCCACCACAGGGATTGGATTTCTTGATGAAATCTCCGGCAAAACGCTTTAAAACTGGTGAGGAGAAGCGAGACAGTTCGAAACGGTATGAAGCAGAGAAGCATGTGCATAGGTGAAATGATTCTTGGAGGTTTAAAGAAGACGGGAGGTGCGGAGAATGGCCGTATTTGAGTTGAGTAGCGGCTCGCCTGGAAAACAGACGGAAGCAGCAGGGGGAGTGGCTGAAAGCCGGCGTTTAACGCCGGGGACACACCGGCCGCGGAAGCACCGAGAAGCGAATGGCTCACGAAGTCCGGCCGCTGCTCGCCGCTCCTCAGTTCAGATCAGACGCTCCCCATTCGAGGCGCGCCTCGGCTCAGCTTTTTCTTTTAATTACTTGGTGTCCTCCATTTCCTCAGCTCTCTTCCTCTACGAGAGAGAGAGAGAGAGAGAGAGAGAGAGAGAGAGAGAGAGAGAGAGAGAGAGAGAGAGAGAGAGAGAGAGAGAGAGAGAGAGAGAGAGAGAGAGAGAGAGAGAGAGAGAGAGAGAGAGAGAGAGAGAGAGAGAGAGAGAGAGAGAGAGAGAGAGAGAGAGAGAGAGAGAGAGAGAGAGAGAGAGAGAGAGAGAGAGAGAGAGAGAGAGAGAGAGAGAGAGAGAGAGAGAGAGAGAGAGAGAGAGAGAGAGAGAGAGAGAGAGAGAGAGAACTAGTTTTTCCCTGCATGATGGATGAAGATATCGCGTTAGCATTCACACTTGTTCAATTTTCAATTTTAATTCTGGTGCCCGTTAGCAGCTGAAACACATCCTCACGTGCTTGTGGATATCATATATTGTATATGATAACATGACTGTAATAATAAGTAAAGGTTAGCAGCTGTAGCTTCAGTGTGCTCATAGGAAACGTGACAAAAGAACACAAAACACATTTCTCCTTATGGCCTATATAGTTGTCATCATCAACGTAACATGATTTACAGAATTCATGTGACCAACTAACATTTCATGTTCTACCACCGGATGTTTGGATCAAAATGTGAACCAATCAGATCTTAGATCAGGTGAGAGCCAGGCGTTTCCCATCATCCTCTATGTTTTGCAGCTGAGGGAGAGCAACTGCAGCGCCTTGCTCCAAAATCTGCGGCCGCCTTGATCTCACGAGGTTATCGTTGCCTACGTATGCATGACGTCAGAGCAAGTCGGCGTCAATTTGGACACAAATCTAACCGCATGCACCGCTCGCCGATCACCGCTGGTCTAATCTGCGCAGAACTGGCTCATCTCGAACACAGCCAATGGCTCGAGTACAGCAAAGCGGAGTTGGTGATGTACTGCGTTGTATGCCGGAAGTATGCGACGACAAAATTGTGTTTTGTTGAGGGAACAAACAAATTCAAACTTGAATACGTTATTATGTTTGTGAATGTGTACAAAATAAAGGTTTATTACATTTAAAACGGTTCAGTTGTTATTTTGACTCGTTTTGGCAGCTGACCAGCGGGGCCGGTAGATTCTTGGCGGGACCGGTAAATATTCAGAGTTACCGGCCCGGCTGGCCGGTTGGTTTTGAAGTTAATGTCCACCCCTGAAACACTTTATAAAAATACCTTTATCAGTAACATACAGTGTCCTAAACTAACTTATTTACTCAGTGATAAGTTACAAACCACACATATTAATAAAACCAGCCCACCATAAAAGAAAGCTAAAATATTAATTTGGTACAAATACATGAAGAAGAAGAAGAAGAAGAAAATATCATTTCTATAGCGCCTCTCAAGATAAAAATCATGAGGCGCTTCACAAAAACAAAAAATGTAAAAAATATAAAAAAGCATTTAGAAAAATGTTTAAAGATATATTTGAAATTAGCAAAAACAGGCAATTGTGATTAAAAAAATGTTAAGAAAGAAAGAAAGTGAACAGGAAAGAGGGAAATCAGTGGATCCTGAGGAAGGTGGAATAGGTGGGGAGAGCAGAATAAAGAGAGAGAGGTGAAGAAGGTCATACAAAAGCCAGCTTGAACAAGTGAGTCTTCAGCTGCTTTTTAAAGGAGTTCACTGAGTCCACTGATCTCAGGCTCAGGGGGAGAGAGTTCCAGAGTCTGGGGCCACAGCAGCAAATGATCTGCCACCTTTGGTCTTGAGCCTGGTGCGCTGCACAACCAGTAGGCTTTGATCACTGGACCTCAGGGACCTGCTGGGGGTGTAGGGACTAAGAATATCACCAATGTAAGATGGTGCTTGTCCATGTAAGGCCCTGAAGACCAGAACCAGGATCTTGAAATGAACCCTGAAGTTGACTGGCAGCCAGTGAAGCTGGAGGAGAAGCGGGGTTATGTGGGTGTGTTTGGAGGACTTGGTCAGAAGCAGAGCACAGGCATTCTGAACCACCTGTAGACGGTTCAGGGAGGTTCTGCTCAGACACGTGAAAAGAGAGTTACAGTAGTCTAAGCATGAGGAGATGAAGGTGTGGATAACTGTCTCAAGTTCAGAGCGGGACAGAATGGGACTCCTGAGATGGAAGAAGGAAGAGCGAACAAGAGAACTGACATGAGAATCCAGGGTGAGAGCTGGGTCAAAGGTCACGCCAAGATTCCTGACAGAAGGTTTGGTGTGAGAAGCAAGTTGACCAAGAGAGTCTCTGACTTTGGGAACCAGCTTGTCTGGGGCACAGATGAGGATCTCAGTCTTATCTTCATTCAGCTGAAGAAAGCTCCCAGCCATCCAGGTTTTGATAGAGTCTAAGCAGGTGTGTAACAGCTGCAGCTTAGACATCTAATGGGGCTTAAAGGAGATGTACAGTTGGATGTAATCTGCATAAAAATGATAGGAGATTCATTTGAAGGAGCTCAGGATGTGCTGAAGTGGAAGCAGATAGAGGAGGAAGAGCAGAGGCCCCAGCACAGAACCTTGTGGGACACCATGGGTAAGGGAGGTGGTGGAGGACCTAAACTTGGAGACGGCCACAGAAAAGTAGCGCTCAGAGAGATAAGAGGAGAACCACTCCAGAGCAAATCCTCATAGGCCTACCCAGTCTCTCAGCCTCGCTATCGCTCCGAGATTTAATCCCAAAATGGAAAATTTCCTTTCGCAAACATTTGTAAATGCATTAAGAATGCTTTCTTTACCTGTTGGATTTTGGCGAGGTGTGCTGGTGGCCGCAGGAGTATCCGGGATGCAGTCCAGTCTGTTTCTAAATAAACAAATAAGAATCGGAACAAAATAGATGTGGAAATCATGCAAGGGGCGTAGCTCACAAAGCGCCTACGTCACGTTAGCTCCTTAGGAACCATGGAAAGTCCCTGCCTTTGAGTAGGTGTTAAAATGAGGAAAAGTTCCTAGTTCCTATCTGTCCAAATGTGCGCAAAAACAGGCTGGTTCCTGAAGAGTCTGTAGGAACTACAAAATGTTTCTACAGTCCTAAAGCGCCACTCTTACTCACTATTGGGCGCTCCTATAGAGAAACCTGACATATACAAGCGTGTGTACACACACAAGTGCTCTCACAAGGATAGACTTGGGCATTTTCAACACATCACGTGTGGTGGCTGTGGTTGCCACTAAATGCACAATGAATTATTACTGTGTGTTTCTCAGCAAAAATTGTTTCTGTTCATGTTGTTGGTGCAGTGATATTTTGGTCTTGTATTTTTGTGTGCCACATCAAGATGCTGATCTGACATCATGAGTAGTGCACAGGTGTACCTTATACTGCCCACAATAAAAGGCCACCCTGGAATGTGCAGTTTTGTCTCACAGCAAAATGTCACAGATGCTGACAGCAGCAATGTCAACCAGATCTGTTGCTTGTGCTTTGAATGTTCATTTCTCCTCCATAAGCCGTCTCCAAAGGTGTTTCAGAGAATATGGCAGTACATCCAGCCGGCCTCACAACCGCAGACAACATGTAACCACACCAGCCCAGGACCTCCACATCCAGCAGGTTCACCTCCAAGATCGTCTGAGACCAGCCACTCAGACAGCTGCTGAAACAATTGGTTTGCATAACCAAACAATTTCTGCACAAACTGTCAGAAACCGTCTCAGGGAAGCTCAACTGCATGCTCGTCGT
Organism: Nothobranchius furzeri; assembly: GCF_043380555.1. NCBI lineage: Eukaryota > Metazoa > Chordata > Actinopteri > Cyprinodontiformes > Nothobranchiidae > Nothobranchius > Nothobranchius furzeri. The sequence goes on along the minus strand of NC_091752.1, from coordinate 62,340,545 downwards.
CCTCATCGGGGTCTTGACCGGACTCCAGCTCGTCATCGTAACAGACTCGAGTGGACAAATGCTCACATTCGATGGCGTCTGGCACTTTGGAGAGGTGTTCTCTTCACGGATGAATCTCAATTTACATTGTTCAGGCCAGATGGCAGACAGCGTGTGTGGTGTGTGGGTGAGCGCTTTGCTGATGTCAATGTTGTGGATCGAGTGGCCCATGGTGGTGGTGGGGTTATGGTATGGGCAGGCATCTGTTACACAGGTGCATTTTATTGATGGTATTTTGAATGCACAGAGATACCGTGATGAGATCCTGAGGCCCATTGTTGTGCCATACATCCATGAACATCACCTCATATTTCAGCAAGATAATGCACGGCCCCATGTTGCAAGGATCTGTACACAATTCTTGGAAGCTGAAAATGTCCCGGTTCTTGCATGGCCAGAATACTCACCAGACATGTCACCCGTTGAGCATGTTTGAGATGTGCTTGACCGGCGTATACGACAGCATGTACCAGTTCCCACTAATATCCAACAACTTCGCACAGCCATTGAAGAGGAGTGGACCAACATTCGACAGGCCACAATTGACAATCTGATAAACTCTATGTGAAGAAGATGTGTTGCACTGCATGAGGCAAATGGTGGTCACACCAGATACTGACCGTTTCTGAGTCCTCAGACCCCCAATAAAGCAAAAAAACTGCACCTTCCAGGGTGGCCTTTTATTGTGGGCAGTATAAGGTACACCTGTGCACTACTCATGATGTCAGATCAGCATCTTGATGTGGCACACCTGTGAGGTGGGATGGATTATCTCAGCAAAGCACAGGTGCTCACTATCACACATTTAGACTGATTTGTGAACAATGTTTGAGAGAAATGGTAATATTGTGTATCTGGAATGAATTTTAGATCTTTAAGTCCATCTCATAAAAAATCGGAGCAGAAACAAAGGTGTTGCATTTATATTTTTGTTGAGTGTAATAAAGTTTTTGTAACAGGAGTGGCATTATAGCAGATGCTATAATGCCACTCCTGTGCAGCCATCATGCGTCACTCAACACAGCGTCTGTGCAGAAACTCGCCTAGGAACTTATTTCCGCTGCACTTAAATCACGCAAATAAAATTTCATTATTTAATGTACAAAATTAACCGAACTGGTACGCAGGTGGCCCAAGCCGAGCAGGCCAAAGCGAAACTTTTCAAAGCCCCCCCCCCACGTAACCGTTACACCCCTACCCTTCATGTACTATGAAAAGCAACAGGTCTATAGATGTCAATGACAGATGGTGTGTGGTGGTGACAATTATGTATCATGGTTTCTGCAGATGACAGCATGTCTGCGGCAAGCGTCTCTGATGTCAATGATCGCCTCTCCGCTCTGGAGCTCCGTGTCCAACAGCAGGAAGATGAACTGACTGTGATGAAGGCTGCTTTTGCTGACGTCCTTCGTCGTCTCGCCGTCTCAGAGGATTCTGCTGCCGCTGCAAGCAAGAAGCAGCATGGGGGAAAAGGTGAGTCAGTAATGTTTATCAGGAAGCATAAGGAAAGAGCGAGCTGTTGTCATAGTTACATCCTGGTGTTAACAGTTGAGTGCTGCCCCCTACAGGAGGAGCTGGACTGCGAGAGGCTTACTCTATGTCCTGCATCTCCAATGGAGGCACATCTGGACGAAAGAGAGACTCCACCTCTGTCACCAGGAAGGAGACGGTGTCATCTGCTGCCAAGAGGTAAAAACCTGGTAAAAGCATGGAAATGATGGGCGGGACCACAACAATTCATAAATGATTACTTGTGGTTTGACTGTGAGCTTTAATGTTTAAAGCCTTTATTTAGATGAGTTAGTTTTATTTCATGGGCTTATTTTGGAAACTTTATAACTTAAAATCAAAATAATTAGTAAAATGTCAGTTTAATAGATATTTAGGCCAAGGCACTTTATTTCTAGAGCACATTTCAAACACAGAGGCCATTCATTGTGCTTTACAATTATCAGGACATGATATGAAAACACATAAAAACACAAATTAAAACACACACAGATGGAATTACAGTTCAGAGCTAAAGGAGAAGACCAAGTTACATCACAGATTACAGTGGAGACGATGCAGCATAAGAAACAATTCATTTAAAGGCTGATGAGTACATTAGAGTTTTTAGTTTTGTTTTAAACAACACTAGAGTTGGGGCAGATCTGAGGTCATGGGGAAGCTGATTCCATATGTGAGCAGCATAGTAACTAAATGCATCTCCACCATGTTTGGTTCTGACCCGAGGTTCTACCAGCTGATTGTTTCCAAGGGATCTCAGAGCCCTGCTGGGTGTATATACAGGATCGAGGTCGGACATGTGTGTTGGTCCCATGCCATTGAGTGATTTATAAACTTGTAGTAGCACTTTGAAATATATTCTGTAGTTTACTGGTAACCAGTGTAGGGATCTAAGAACAGGAGTGACGTGCTCCGTTCTCTTAGTTCTTGTTAAGACTCTAGCAGCAGCATTCTGAACAAGCTGCAGTTGCTTCACAGCTTTTTTGGGAAGACCAGTTAGGAGACCATTGCAGTAGTCCAGCCGACTAGAAATAAAACCATGAATGATTTTCTCTAAGTCGGGTCTGGACTTGAGACCTCTGACTCTTGATATTTGATGAAGGTGATAAAACGCTGATTTAGTTATAGCCTTAATATGTCCAGAGAAGTTCAGGTCTGAGTAAATAATAACACCTAGATTTCTAACCTGAGTCTTTATCTTTATTCCCCTGGAGTCTAGCTGAGCAATAACATCCATTCTATCCTTCTTGTTTGCCAAAGACAATAACTTCAGTCTTGTCTTTGTTTAGCTGAAGGACGTTCGACTGCATCCAGTCGTTTACTTGTTCTAGACACTGACAGAGTGAGTCCAGTGGCCCAAAGTCACTAGGTGATAGGGCTGAATAGATCTGGGTGTCATCAGCATAGCCATGATAGGCAATGTTGTTGTTACGTGTGACCTGACCCAGGGAGAGCATGTAGAGATTAAAGAGTAGTGGTCTTAGAATTGAGCTGTGGGGGACCCCACATGTCATGGTGATTCGCTTTGATTGGTAGTCCCTAATAGAGACAACATAGCCCCTGTCTTTGAGATAGGTCTGGAACCAGCCAAGCCTGATAGTCCCACTCAGTTTGTGAGTCTGTCCAGAATTATGTTACGGTCCACAGAATCAAAAGCTGCACTGAGGTCGAGCATCATCAGGACAGATGCTTTACCTGAATCAGTGTTGAGACAAATGTCGTTTAATACCTTAATCAGTGCAGTCTCTGTGCTGTGGTGCTGTCTAAAGCCTGACTTAAGACCGTCCATAATGTTATTTGACTCTAAGTAATTGTTTACTTGGATCATTACCGCCTCTTTAATGATTTTTCCACCAGAGGGAGATTAGAGATCGGTCGGTAGTTGTTCAACACCGAGGGATCTAGTTTCCTCTTCTGTAGAAGGGTTTCACAGCAGCAGCTTTCAGTGGTTTAGGAAAAAGACCTGATGTTAAAGGGCAGTTAACAATTTACAGTACCTCAGCTTTTAGGCAACTAAAAACAATTTTAAAGAAGTTTGTAGGCTGGCTGTCCAGACAGCAGGTAGAGGAATTTAGGGTCTTTACTATGTCATTCAGTGTTTTAGTACTAATCAGGGTGAAAGTTGGCATTCTGGCCAGGTTGCTGCTGAGTGGCTGTGTCGGTGGTCTGGTTGTGTTCGTTGATTTAGAACAGCGGTTCCCAAACTTATTTAGCCACGCACCCCCTTCTATGTCCCGACCATGTCGACCCCCCCCCCCCCCCCCCCACACACACACACACACATCAGGGCATGGCTCTCTCTCTCTCTCTCTCTCTCTCTCTCTCTCTCTCTCTCTCTCTCTCTCTCTCTCTCTCTCTCTCTGTCTCTGTCTCTGTCTCTGTCTCTGTCTCTCTCTCTCTCTCTCTCTCTCTCTCTCTCTCTCTCTCTCTCTCTGTCTGTCAAGCTAAACAGACAGGGTTAAAAAAAATTCCCCATCACTTTCATTTTTTAATTAGTAATTAATAAACATTCGATACCATTACAATTTCCTTTGATTTCATTTTAAATAAATATTTAGAGTGCCCAGGTAGCACATAAACAATGCAATTTAATGGTTTTCTTAAAGTTGGAACGTTTAACCTGTGCGGCCAGAGCGCTCTCCTTCCTTCTGCTCTGCATAAACCTGAGCTGATCACCTACTTGTGCGTAATCAATTGTCTATAGGGGACAAGATATAGCCATGATGTTCACTTTTACCTCAGACCGACTTATTGCTGTTTTATGATGTGGCTGAATCTGCGATCCGCTGCCATGCGGACCGGAATAACAAATGCTGCAGTAACATGAGTTGTGGTCAGGTTCATGAGGAGTCACTGGCTGGAGCGGACCAGACTCATCCCAGAAGCTAATATCTTAATTTGACCTTGAATGAAAAAAAACCTCTTAAAAGTTTTTATCACGATGGAGGCAGCGTTCATTTCTGCCTTCAGTCTGACGGCTCGCCGGAGTTAAAGCAGCGTGTTCGCTTATTGAATCTGTGTGTGTGTGTGTGTGTGCGCGCGCACGTGGCACAGCCGCTCAAGTCACCGCGTCTCGTTATTGACGCTATTTAAACCAATGTTGTAAAATTACTTCTGCCCAGATGTGCTCACTTGTGCACCCGTGAGCCGTGGTTCAGCCGGAACGCGTCTGACCTCTGACAGACGCACTCTGAACTTCAGATCTTCAGCGCGTTGTTAATAGCCTGAATGGGAATCATTTCTTGTTATTTTGTTACATCCACAATGTTCTGTGTGTGAGGTTTACAACGTCAGAACACCTGCATGAGACAGGTGTTGATTACAATCTGCCAGAATGACTCGCCACCTTCAGATTTCTCCAACACCGTTAAAAATGATCAAATACGGAACATATCGGCGTGCGCAGGCCAGAGTGCTGAAGCTCGGCGCATTGTTATTATGAAGCTAGGGCACATGCGGAGGACACGCGCAAAAATGTACTTGTTTTCAATTACATTTATTGGGCCCACTTACTTTTTCTTTGGCCCACCCACAAATGAGTTTCTACGCTAACGGTGACATATGACAGACTTCTCTGAGCTCCGCAGCCATTACACTTTTCACCTCGCGCACCCCCAGAGGGGTGCGCGCACCACACTTTGGGAATCCCTGATGTCTTATCAAATGTTTGTGATTTTCTTTCATTGAAGAAAGATGCTAACTCGTCACATGTGGTCTGAGATATGAAGTCCGGGGCTAACTGTGCTGGGAGATGTTAGCCTCTCGACAGTAGCAAACAGAACATGGGAGTTGTTAATGTTATTATGGATGACTTGTGAGAAAAAGGTGATCTTGCCTTTTTCATCTCTGCGTTATAAGTACGCTGCTGCATTTTGAAGGTCTGATAGTGATCTTGTAGATTACTTTTCCTGAATCGGCGCTCTGCTTTTCTACATTCTCGTTTTTGATCAGTAACAGATCTAGAGAACCTCCATGGAGCTTTCTGTTTGCCTGAAAGGAGTTTGACCTTTTTAGGTGCGATGGCGTCAAGGACTTCCAGTGTTTGAGTTGAAGCTGGCTAAGAGTGAGCCAACACAGCTGGATGTTGGACGCGTTGATAAGTTCATCTGTTCGGTAAAAGCTGAGGCAGTGTGGTCACCTATGTACCTTTTTTTTGTGAACAACTGTAGACTGAAGTGTAGCAGGTGAGACCGATATCTCTGAGAAAACACAGAAATGATCAGATAGACCCACATCTTTAACAACAACGTTTGACACATCAACGTCTCTAGTTGAGATTAGGTCGAGAGTGTGGCCCTGCTCGTGTGTTTGAGCGTGGACATTTTGTTTAAGGTCAAACAACTCGAGCATATCAAGGACTTGTTCTGCAGATCTGCTGGTGGTTTACTGTGTTTAACGCCATTTAAGCTAGTTAGTTTAGCAGTTAGTTATTTTCTTTAGTATTTATGATTTTTGTTCATAGTTGTGTTTGTTTGTCTTGAATTTCATAAGTAGCTCCATCCATCCATCCATCCATCCATCCATCAATTCATTCATTCATTCATTCATTCATTTTCAGCCACTTATCCGGGGTCGAGTCACGAGGGCAGTAGCCTAAGCAGGGAGGCGAAGACTTCCCTCTAGGGTTGGGTACCTTTGACATTTGAATCGATCCGGTACTAATTACCGGTACCTACGAATCGATACCGGTACTTAACGGTACCAATTTTCGATACTTTTGAGTGTTTATTATTTTAATTCTCTTTTATAATTAAATATATATTTTTCTCAATATATAACAATATTTGATACATATCACGATAAATAACATACAACTGTTTGTATTTTAACATCGTCCTTGTAGTTTTATAAGCTGATAATTAAGCTGAAGCAAACATCTTTACTGTGAACTAAATTTACTGTGTATCTTCATTCCTTTTGCCATCTTTTTTCATTTGATTTTTCCTACTGGGAAGTTAGAATTTCCGAGGAGAAAGCGAACGCACCATTAGCTGATAACAACGGTAGCAATGGAAGCTAACATATCAAGCTAACGATATCTTAAACAGTTTATTTAGCTGCTGGAGCAGATTAAAACGATGATGCCTCACACTTAGATCGTCCCTGGTTTCGTCTTCACCCGTCACATTTAGTAAAGTGAAGCCAAACTTTAGAGCGCGTTCATGTTGTTCTAGTCGGAAATTCGGAGTTCCGAGGAGAAAGCGAACGCACCATTAGCGAAACGGAAGCTAACATATCAAGCTAATTATATTTACCTACCGGAGCAGATTAAGATGAGGATGTCTCACTTAGATAGTTGTCGCTGGTTTCATCATCACCCAGTTACCCATCACATTAGGGCTGCAACAACGAATCGATGAATTCGATGAAAATCGATTACTAAAAGCGTTGGCAACGAATTGCGTCATCGATTCGTTGTGTTGCGCAACTCTTCCAAAAGCCCCCTCCCCTCCCGCCCGCCGTTGCGCGCAGACCGGTGGAGAGCCGGCAGGTGTTTGTATTAGGAACATGGCAGAAGCAGCGAGACCCCAAAAAAGTAAAAACTTCTAAAGTTTGGGAGCATTTTCAGTTAAATCAGGCGAAGACATGCAACGTTTGTAGGTCAGACTTAGCATGGCACGGGGATACTACGGTGATGATGCAGCATCTTAAACGCAAGCATGTCAGAATCATCAGCGAGGAAGGAGAGAGCTCGGTGTCCGGGTAAGTTAAAAACTTTTCAAAAGTGATTCACCCAAGCCCCAGATTATTACACAGGCTAGACATGCCCTAAGCTCGTAAAAAAGTCTATAAAATTGTAAGCGCGACGCTATTTGATAGTCGGGGGTGGTGGTGGTGGTGGTGGGTGGGTGGGTGGGGGGGGACTCGCGCCGCTGCAAACCGGTTCCGCCGTCACATTCCCGCAGAAACTGGTTGATCACACCGGGGCCAGATTACTAGTATGTTGTTTTACAACCACAATGTCCTCAGAAGCGAAAACGCTTTTAAAAGGGAGGGAGGAGTCCTAACTGTTGCTGCAGGCGTGTTGTGTGAGTGCAGTTATATACTGGTTAATATATTTTTGGGTTCAGTTGCTTTCATGTGGCCTAATGTGAGTCTATTTGGGATCATTGGAATGATCAGCAGCATTTCTTGATGTGACTTTATGGCAGTTGCCCAGGGCATCATCACAAGGAGGATGGCATTCATTTACTTTTGTTTTATTTGGTATTTTTCAGTCATTTTTGGAAATAGTGATTAATTTTGATTAATTCACAGCCTATGTTTAATTACATTTAAAAATTAGTTGTTTGACACCCCCAATTATAATAAATGTCTACAGATGAGATCAAACAAAACAGATGAGAATTGCCCTTAAAGAGCAAGTCACCCCCAAATAAACTTTTTTTTGCTGATAAACTAAATAAACGAGTGTCTAATCGTGCTGCAGACACGTGTCGTCAATAATTTGGCACTTCAGTGCATCTTAGTTAAAATTTAAATATTCTGCCTAAAACTGGCAGTGTTGTGCCGTTGTCAGGTAAAAACTCTGCACTGTATTTTAATTTAAATCTGCCACCGCTATTGGCTAAGAAGTATGCTATGATGTAAACTGGTACATTATGATGTCACAATGCTGTCGTGAGCCTGAGTGTGTGTGTATTTGTTAGCGGCTCCGCCCTCTCGGTCTGCCAGGCAACAGCATGTGTTGCATTTTTCAAACATGAAGCGGGAGTGGAGTTAGACTCTGGTAGGGGTTGACTTGCTCTTTAAGCTGTTTAATTTGGACCAAGCATTTTAGGTCACAGATAGTTGTAGCTTAGGGTCTCTGTCTATACGCCTTATAAGACAATTTAGGTGATGGCATGTTGTTTAGTGCTGAAACGATTCCTCGAGTACCTCGAATAATTCGAGTACAAAAAATCCTCGAGTCAAATTATCTGCCTCGAGGATTCGTTTAATTCATATTTAATTAATTCATGGCTTTGCAATCGCCCGGGGTCATGTTTCACCCGGACCGAAATAAGTGACGCACATGCCCACTGGACTGAATGCACACGCGAGTAGCGAATATAACTTAACTTTCTCTTAAGCCATGGCGGACAACTTGAACCCCGATGGAGTGCGAAAAAGACAGAAAATGTCAAAGTTGTGGAACCATTTTCACGTCGTAAGGTGGAAAACGTAGTCCAGTATAAATACAGTAAAATGGATTTAGCCTAGCACAACACCACATCCTCCGTGCTGCAGCACCTGTAAATGTCACTTCTGCAAGCGGACTCGGAGCCTCTACAAGATAATGCTTTTTAGCCTGTTTTTCTATATATTCTGCGGACTCTGCGACTTTTTCGTTTGTAGCGCTCAGTTTCAGCTCACACCTTACATCTGGTAGCAACACGTCGGACTTAAAATGTGCTAAAAATAGCAGTTTTTACACAACACGTCGGACTTTTTATTGTGTTATTGATGTCTGTTGTCCCTCGGGGTTTCTGCAGGAGGACACGGGTATTTATGAGAGTGGCGGAGGAAAACGAAAGAAAGTAAATAAATGTTTTGTGATCAGTATAATTTGACAAAACCACAGCAAACATGCTTTTGGCAATCCTTGTTAGTGTGAGAAAAAAAGTGTGGAAATTAAAACGGACGTGTGTTAATAGGGAAACAGCCGGCGAGCTGTTTGCGCCGTGAGCGGTTCTGGTTCTGTTTGGGCCGCAGCCGCTCGCAGCGTTATCCTCCTAGTTTTTGTCTGGCTTGCAGGCTAGCAGATTCTCGCACGAGGGGAAAATCGGCTCAGGTTTACTTATTTTTTGCACAGGCATTTGTTTACTGTGAAGTAAAGTTGAAGTGCTGAAGTTATGCAAACTAATTTTGAATAAAACTTGAATAACTGGCAATTGCTTGCTCATTTTAAGAGGTCTTTCATAATTATAACATGCTATTTGATATCAAATCAAATCACTTTTATTGTCACGTCACGTGCAGGTACACTGGTACAGTACATGCGAGTGAAATTCTTGTGTGCGAGCTTCACAGCAACAGAGTTGTGCACAAATACAGTAATGTAAAAACAAGTAAAATATAAAAATGGCTAATCTAAGTATACAAATGAATAAAGTAAACAATAAGATAAGAGATATAAAATGTACAGAGGTTGGTATGTGCAAAACAGTGGCATAAATGTACAGTATGGAGCGTGTAATGTTGGAACTTGGTGGAGCTCGCGACGAGGCAGCCATACTCGGCGCCATCTTGGCTCATCAATATATGATATAAAGGTTTACAAACACAAAAAGGTAATTTATTAGAGTACTCGATTAATCGAAAAAAAGATTCGATAGAGTACTCGATTAATCGAAAAAAAGATTCGATAGAGTACTCGATTACAAAAATATTCGATAGCTGCAGCCCTAATGTTGTTTTTCTGCTATTGAACTGTTTTCTAATAATGTTGTGTTTAATAAAGTGAAGGAAGGAGAAAAATAACGTTTCCCTAGCAGTTTTTAAAAATGTCCCTATGTAATCCGATTAATCGATTAATCGTGTCGAGACCCCATCCGATTAATCGATTATCCAAATAATCGTTTGTTGCAGCCCTACATCACATATAGTGAAGTGGACCCAAGCTGTAGCGTGCGTTCTTTCTACCATGCTGCTCTGTTTACAACTGGTTCACAGCAAGCGACGACAAAACGCTCTTGCGCATGCGCAGCTGTCTTGACAAGTTCTCGTTATGAAGGACGGGTACCGAAACGAGGCACCGTTTGAAATGACGTGAATCGGTGCTCGGTCGGTACCTTAAAAAGTACCGAATTCGGTACCCATCCCTACTTCCCTCTCCCCAGCCACTTGGGCCAGCTCCTCCGGGGTAGTTATGTAACACATTACTGATGTGATTTATTGGGCAGAAGGTTGTTCTGTCCCGACCCAAACAAGCAGCAGGTGTAAGAGATCAAACGGATCCTGTCAAGTTCTGGTTGGAGGATGGAATCAGAGACAACCCATCTATGTTGAATCTGAGTTTTCAGTACCAGAACAGCTGATTTCAGCAATGAACTGGGTATCTTCATACTTGGAGTCACCATGACAACCATGAAAGTATGAGTTACAAAAACACACCATAGAGAGAGGCTGCTCTCTAGAACTATAATAATTTCCTTGAAGGTGCATCAGACCAGAGAACCATTACCCAACAGAACCGCAGTAGAACCAGTGTGACTACTAGAATCTGAGTAGAAGTGGTGGCTCTGGTCTCTTATGTCCTGGTTTTGTCCACAGCGGAGCAGACAGGAAGAAGGAACTCCACAGTCAGCGGTCTCACATGGAGGAGATTCAGGAGAATGAAGAAGCCCCTCCCCCAAAGGACCAGTCCCCTCCTCCCTCCTCACCTCTCCCATCACAGCCCCCACAGAAAGCCACCCCACCCTCTGACAGCAGCAGAGGCCACACCCCTATTAAAAGGTTCCAGTTTCTGATTTGTCAGCTGCATCTGACTTCACTTCCTGCTGATGCTGCTCTGACATCACTTTAATAACCCCGCCTCTAACAACCTTTGCCCTTCCCATACCTGAGTCAGCTGATCATCTCAGGATCAGGTGTGAGAAGAGCAGAGGCGACTGTTTCTTTAGACTGTTTTCAAAGTGCACAGCTTTCAGGAGGTGTTGACTAACATTCTGACTCCGCCTACAAACCCTTCAGCCACCTGATGACACTTGACCAGGTCACCTGGTAGGTGTTATCAGTTGCCTTTTGTAGTTTTGAACTAATTAACAACTACTCCCGTGGATTCCGCTCATGTCGGGTCACCTGGACGGGCCAGCTCCCACACAGGTCCGTGTTGGTCCTGATGATGTGTTGTTGGAGATCAAATCAGTCCACTTCCACCTGAGAGCTGTTTAGTTTAAAATAGAGCAATGTTCTGCAGAGGGACTCTGCTCCCTTTTGAACACCGATGTTGCAATCTTGTATCCATCACACCTGATTGGCTACATCAGAACCAATCCTCTGACGTGGGTCGGTTCTGAGCTCCTGTGTGTGAGCTGGAGACACATGATGATGATCTAGTCAGATGAACGTTCTATTCTTGAACTGAATTGGATTCACGCAGTTTGTTTGATCTTCAATAAGGTTCCTTTTCTCGATTCCTTTTCCCGTTGTTCATGCGTGGAAACGGCTTTGGTCTTGTGTTCTCCTCCGACCTCCTGTTACTAACATGCTCTCCTCCTTTAGCTGAGCTGCTCTTGCTGGCCTTCTCCCTGTAACTCCTCCCAGCTTTAGACTCATCTTCCTGTAGCTCCTCCCCATCCTGTTCTGATGCTGGTTCTGTTTGTTCATCCAGGGGTCCCAGTGTGAAGCGGTCTTCAGGCATCGAGCGGTCTCAGAGCAGCACCTGGGACTCTTCAGAGGACACCAGGAACAAACTGGTGAAAGTTGCTTCTACCTCCAAACTGCTGGGTAAACTGGGGAAGAATGCTGAAAAGTACGAAAAATAAACTCACACGCACACACACACACACACACACATTAGTTAGAACTTAGAGGTAAAGCATGGCAGCTCACAATGTGATGTGAGAGACTGTCCGTCACTGATTGGCCAGGGGGTGGAGACACAGGTTGGCGAGTTTCTCGCCTAGCAGCCTTTTCAAGGTCTCTTCGTCTAACCCTTAATCCACACCGGAGGCATCAGTGGCACGAAACGTCCACACAGGGGGAGCATCAGACGCAGAGTGGCTTCCACGCTGTCCTCCTTGCTGAATTTGCGAGATCACAAAGTCTATTGAGACTTCAGAGGTTACGGTTTGTTTATTCTATCCTCCATTAAACCAAGAAGAAGGATCGCTGGCTGCAATGCACATGAATCACAAGCTAACAATAGAAAGAAGCACAACACCTGTCCCTTCCCCTCCGGCTCGGTTGTTGTGTCGGGGGGATTGTGCTCGCAGGGTTCGGGGGCCACAAAGAGGGCCACACATGGCCCGCGGGCTGCCTATTGAGGACCACTGGTGTAGCTCAAGGCAAGGCAGTGCTGTCTCTGTGTGTGTGTGTGTGTGTGTGCGCGCACACACTCCTCACAGCAGTGAGAAGACAGACGGAAAGCTGACGCAGCTTCAGTCAGAGGCAACGTTAACTTCTCAGCATCCATAGTGTCAATGAATCGTGCACACGGGACCTCCTGCTGGTTGATTCTGTCTGCCAATCAGAACTTCCCCTAATGGTGGATGTGTACTTGAGCCGGCCAATCAGTTGGCGGTGGGTGTGTTGGACCTGTTCAGCCCGAAGCAGACTGCCTTGGTATGAGGCCTAAAACGACCGGTTAAGCATGAAAAATACAAGGCTACCTAGTGAACACTTTAAAAGCTACCCAGTCCGGTCCGTGCTGGCCCAGATGTGAAATGGCCCTATGCCTGTAGGTCATGCATGTAGTCTTGTTGCCTGAAATTGATACGGATAAATAGAAGTATCATTGTCATAACCAGGGCGAACTCGTGACCAGTGGGTGAGGGTTTAGTAGTGTCTCAGGTCTTCCTCACAACACGTCTGGAAGCTTCCAACGTGCTGCTGACTGGCGTCAGTCTGGCTGTTTTGTTATTATTGTTATTTTTCTCTGCGACATTCTGATGCTAATGCTAGCTCACTCAACTTGTGTGAAAATATCATAGGCTAAGTAATGAAGGGTGAATTTCCCATTGACATATTAAACACCCTCCTCTAGACTCAGATACCAAAGTCACTTTGGTTTTGCCTTGAACACATCAAAGCTATGTTACTCAAACATAATCAAGAGAAATCTGACCTGGTTCAGGTTGGGAGTCTGATATTTTGATTAAATGAACTGAGTGGAAAATAATTCCAGATATTAACCAAACTTTTTTTTTTGTCTGTCTCAGGCACAAAGACGCAGGGGTCAGCCAAGGTAACCACACCTTCGTCATCATGAATCTACAGTGGGATGTAAAAGTTTATAATAATTGTTGACACAAAATTAGGCAGGTGCATACATTTGGGCACTGTTGTCATTTTATTGAGGGTCGGGGTGGGCGAGGTGCAGGACAGTCCATTATTTTTGCATATTTTTTCATCCTGGAGCGCAAAACCACCCCGGTCACTAGGTGGCAGCAGCACTCAGACTAATCAACAGGCTGCCGTTTTGACCCAGCAGAGGAAGTTCACAAACACACACACACAGGAGAACACGGAGGTGAGAGTTAACAGCTGAAGTGCCGGTGTTATGTTGATATGTGTTCCCCCTTGAGATTTGTTTCTTTTGCACCTAGCTGCGAGTGGAGACGACCCACTCACAAAAATAACCCTACAACCCCCTCTGTCTGCATAAAAGCAGTGTTGGAACATACTATGGTACCATACCCTCGTGAGCATCAGTTGAACAGCATTGTACTGCAGATAATAGCGTGTTGCTACAAAAATAGCCAGAAAAAGGCAATTAACAATGGAAGAGAGACAGACCATCATGACACCTGTAGGTCTTTCCTACAGAGAAATAGCAAAGAAAGTCAAGGCGTCAGTAAGTACAGTTTCCTTCACCATCAAAAGGCACTCAGAACTTGGGGCAAACTCTTGACAGGGAGAGGTCTGGCAGACCCAAAGCCACAAATGCATCAGAGGACAAGTTTCTGAGAGTTAACAGCTTACAAGATAGGCGGCTCAAAGGACAACAGCTTCAAGCACAGCTTAATGGTGGTCGTAGTAAGCAAGTCACAATTTCAGCTATGAAGAGAAGACTTCCAGCTGCAGGTTTGACAGGACGAGTTGCAGCAAGAAAGCCACTGCTAAGGTGTCAGAATTGGAGAACGAGGCTTGCCTGGGCCATGAAACATCGCCATTGGACTACTGAAGACTGGAAGAAGGTATTATGGACTGATGAATCCAAATTTGAAATCTTCGGTTCATCATGCAGGACCTTTGTATGCCTTTGAGTTGGTGAAAGGGTGGTTCCACAGTGTGTGGCATCAACTGTCAAACATGGAGGAGGAAGTGTGATGGTCTGGGGCTGTTTTGCTGGATCCAGGGTCGGTGACTTGTACAGAGTGAGAGGCACCCTGAACCAAAACGGCTACAACAGCATTCTCGAGCAACATGCAGTACCCTCTGGTACCCCAAAACATAAGTCCAAGCCATGCCAGAACTACCTCGGGAAAAAGAACAAGATGGTGAGCTTGTAAACATGCAGTGGCCAGCACAGTCGCCAGACTTAAACCCCATCAAGCTGGATTGGGATGAACTGGACAGAAGAGTGAGAGCAAAGCAACCTACAAGTGCCACACAGTTATGGGAACTTCTGCACAGATAAGGAAGAACTTTCTGAAGAATATTTCATTTCTATTGTAGAAAGAATGCCACGAGTGTGTTCAGCTGTTAAATCTGCCAAAGGTGGCTACTTGGATGAGTCAAAAGTTTAGAATACTTTGGTCTATAAATTGATTCCATGATTTCTTTTTTAACTCCAATTGCTTATTTGTACTATGCTTTCATTTCAGAGTGCAACGTGACATTAAACTGCATCATTTCCAATAAAAAACTGGGAAAATCGGGGCGTTCTTAGACATTTGACCGGTAGTATATGCACCTGCCTAATTTTGTTTAGACAGTTATTGCACGCTTTCTGTAGCTCTTATAAACCGCTCATATATCACTGTAGCTGTTTTTGCAGGACCATAGCGTTTGCAAAACGGGATTTGCCACGGCTCCCTGGGGAGGATTTTTGCATTTATAGTAGCAAAGCTGAAGCTAGAATAAACTGCCATCAGGCACCTCTCAAACCAAGACGGGATAAAGGGAGGTCGCTGGGCGGCCCCCCCGCATGTGACGTACAGGGTCACGCATTCAGCGTCAGACGGAAGACACGTCAGACTGGGGACTGTTCTGTTCTGGTCCTGCTGGACCTGATTGCTGCCTTTGACACTGTTGACCATCACCTGCTACTGGAGAGACTGGGTAGGCCTATCAGGATCTGCTCTGGAGTGGTTCTCCTCTTATCTTTCTGAGTGTTCCTTTTCTGTGGCCGTCTCCAAGTATAGGCCCTCCACCACCTCCCTTACCCATGGTGTCCCATTTTTATGCAGATGATATCCAGCTGTACATCTCGCCCCATGAGATGTCTAAGCTGCAGCTGTTACACACCTGCTTAGACTCTATCAAAACCTGGATGGTGGGAGCTTTCTACAGCTGATTGAAGATCAGACTGAGATCCTCATCTGTGCCCCAGATGAGCTTGTTCCCAAAGTCATAGACTCTCTTGGTCAGCTTGCTTCTCACACAAAACCTTCCGTCAGGAATCTTGGCATGACCTTTGACCCAGCTCTCACCCTGGATTCTCATGTCAGTTCTCTTGTTCGCTCTTCCTTCTTCCATCTCAGGAACGTTGCTAAGCTGAGTCCCATTCTGTCCCGCTCTGAACTTGAGACAGTTATCCACACCTTCATCTCCTCATGCTGACTACTGTAACTCTCTTTTCACGTGTCTAAGCAGAACCTCCCTGAACCGTCTACAGGTGGTTCAGAATGCCTGTGCTCGGCTTCTGACCAAGTCCTCCAAACACACCCACATCACCCCGCTTCTCCTCCAGCTTCACTGGCTGCCAGTCAACTTCAGGGTTCATTTCAAGATCCTGGTTCTGGTCTATAGGGCCTTACATGGACAAGCACCATCTTACATTGGTGATATTCTTAGTCCCTACACCCCCAGCAGGTCCCTGAGGTCCAGTGACCAAAGCCTACTGGTTGAGCAGCGCACCAGGCTTAAGACCAAAGGTGACAGATCATTTGCTGCTGTGGCCCCCAGACTCTGGAACTCTCTCCCCCTGAGCCTGAGATCAGTGGACTCAGTGGTCTCCTTTAAAAAGCAGCTGAAGACACTTGTTCAAGCCGGCTTTTGAATGATCTTCTTCACCACTCTCTCTTTATTCTGCTCTCCCTATTCAACCTTCCTCAGGATCCACTCATTTCCCTCTTTCCTTGTCACTCTCTCTCTTAACATTTTTTAATCACAATTGTCTATTTTTGCTCATTTTAAATATATATTTTTAACCATTTTCTAAATTCTTTTTTTATATTTTTTCATTTGTTGTTTTTGTGAAGCGCCTCGTGATTTTTATCTTGAGAGGCGCTATAGAAATGATATTTTCTTCTTCTTCTTCAGACTGATGAAATGTCTTTTTCAGGACCTTTAGCTTTGATGTGACCTGCTTTTTGTCCCTCTTGACGCCCCGCTCAGCCAGTGTTTTCACCACTCTGTCGAACAGCTGGCTCTCACCGTCCCCGTAAAAAGGCGACTAATTTGTTTGTCTGCTCGCACAGCCATAAGCTCCATGGTCTCCACGTCCATTATCTGTGTTTATATCCCTTCGGCCGGCACTCGCAGTATACGTCATTAAAGGCGGCCACCCTCTTTTGCGGGGGGGCCTCCCACAGTCGTTCCAAAGGGATTAGCGGAGCTGACACGCGTTTAGCCGTCAGAGGCGAGGGGCTCATGCTGCAATATTACTACGAGGCTAAGCATATCAGAATCGAGTTTTATCACCTTTCTCCTTTGCTCCTTGCCGCATTTACGAGACCCACAAATTTGGATTTATCACTCTGTAATGACGCGATGGTCTGTCTTATAAAAGAGGCTTGTGCGTGTCTCTTATACAATTAATATAACTAGAATTTTTTTTATCTTAACAACCAATGACATATACAGGAAAATCATGAAGATTAACATGGCTGCCCAAACTTTTGCATCCCACTGTACCTCAGTCATCATCAGCAGCATCATAGTTTGAATGGCCATTAGGAAGCCAGAGTCTCTACCTGCTCTTTCTGACACATTCTAAACATTTTCATTGTTTCTAAAGTTTTAGGTTTTGTCTCAGTTCATATTTGTGTTCTCCTTGTTTGTTTGTGTTGTGGGTGATGTTTGTCTCAAACCAGCCAAAATGTCAACCCGAGAGAAAAACAGCCAAGCCGGTAAGTTGTATCGGGCGAGCTCGCAGGCTGATGCTAATGGATGCTTTAGAGCACTTCCTGTTTCTGGATCTCTTCTCTCCTTGCCTTCTACTACCAGCCTCACTCATCTGCCCTTTCCCCTTCTAACTACTCGGGTGTAAGATCTGCATTTGGCCCTGCCCCATCGTCGTTATCTTCATAAAGGGTCAAACAGTGAGAGTCCAAGTGTAATCAGCGTTATCAAATCGTTATAAAAGAGGAAGTTATTCACTGGACTTTATCCATATACACCAAATTCAGGGTTCTTTTATCCTCCCCCGCCATAGAGTTCAGCCTTTGATTTTCCTTTGCATTATCAATTATCAGAAATAAAAATCACTTTTAAATATTTAAAAATTTGATTTAGTATTTTCTGGATGCATCCTAGTGAACTAGACCAAATTCTTGCTTTGCAAAGTTTGGTCTAGGAACACTCCATTGAAACCTCTGCAGCCCCTAGCAGCATTCTTGCTGGCCAATCACAGCTTTCTATAGGTGTTTCAAAACCAATAGAGCTCTGTGATTGGTCCACAATGTTGTTTTCCGCCTGTTACTGACACGTTTCCCCCACCTGTTACTGACACGTTTCTCACCTGTTACTGACACGTTTCTCACCTGTTACTGACATGTTTCCCCCACCTGTCACTAAAAAATTTCCCCCACCTGTTACAGACACGTTTCCCCTCCTGTTACTGACACGTTTCTCACCTGTTAATACACATTTCTCACCTGTTACTGACACGTTTCCCCTCTTGTTACAGACACGTTTCCCCTCCTGTTACAGACACATTTCTCACCTGTTACTGACACGTTTCCCCTCCTGTTACAGACACATTTCTCACCTGTTACTGACACGTTTCCCCTCCTGTTACAGACACATTTCCCCTCCTGTTACTGACACGTTTCCCCTCCTGTTACAGACACATTTCTCACCTGTTACTGACACGTTTCCCCTCCTGTTACAGACACATTTCCCCTCCTGTTACTGACACGTTTCTCACCTGTTACTGACACATTTCTCACCTGTTACTGACACGTTTCCCCTCTTGTTACAGACACGTTTCCCCTCCTGTTACAGACACATTTCTCACCTGTTACTGACACGTTTCCCCTCCTGTTACAGACACGTTTCCCCTCCTGTTACAGACACGTTTCCCCTCCTGTTACAGACACATTTCCCCTCCTGTTACAGACACGTTTCCCCTCCTGTTACAGACACGTTTCCCCTCCTGTTACAGACACGTTTCCCCTCCTGTTACAGACACATTTCCCCTCCTGTTACAGACACATTTCTCACCTGTTACTGACACGTTTCCCCTCCTGTTACAGACACGTTTCCCCTCCTGTTACAGACACATTTCCCCTCCTGTTACAGACACATTTCCCCTCCTGTTACAGACACGTTTCCCCTCCTGTTACAGACACGTTTCCCCTCCTGTTACAGACACGTTACCCTCCTGTTACAGACACGTTACCCTCCTGTTACAGACACGTTACCCTCCTGTTACGGACACGTTACCCTCCTGTTACTGGCACGTTACTAGGGTTGTCACGGTATGAAAATTTAACCTCACGGTTATTGTGACCAAAATTATCACGGTTTTCGGTATTATCGCGGTATTTTTAAACGGTGTTGCATACCGTAAATCCTCTAATACAGGCCGGTATTCAATTAAAGGCCGGGTCTCCAATTTTGGCCGGTGTCAGAGTCAGCGGAGGTAAATAATGGCCGGTCTCTTATTGTGGCCGGATGGAATGTGGTAACAAGCAAGTACAAGAGTCCCAGCGGCAGGGTTATAGTCCCTAAAACAACCAGCAGGGGGCAGTAGGGATTCACGCAGACATTTATTAGGCTTTTTCTTCAAGCTTTATAACGCTTCAGACACGATCCTCTATCACGCTCCTACCACACAGAGTCACGGTGTCAGTTAACCATGCTAATTCAACCCGCTCCACAGAACACACATCACCTTCCCTGTGGCTTACATAACACTCACACAACACGCAAATCAGCACATAGGAACTAGCAGAACGATAGGAAACACATATAACACAATACCCAGAATGCACCTGGCTTACAACCCCAGCCAGGTCATTACACTATCAAGTTCAAAGAGAACGTGCTGATTATGCTGCAGAACACTCTGGGGAGCAGCAGTAGGGGGTGTATGAACTACAGTAATCCCTCGTTTATCGCGGTAGATGCGTTCCAGACCTGGCCGCGATAGGTGAAAATCCGCGAAGTAGGGACTCCCAGCATGCCCCTCGCGGGGATTCCCTCCACGTCGCACCTACGTCACAAACCGCGGCTATAAACGGAAGTCGCCTTTACAGTTCAGTCATCGTTTCTTCAGATTCATGATCAGAGTTTCCAACCTACCGATCAATCCAACGAACTATCAGCTCATAGTAAGTTATCTTACTTACTTCTGGAAAGCCCGGCATTTCCGTGTCACTTCGTTCACGCTCGAACGCTCGGGGGTTTCCTAGAGCAGCCGGCGTTTCACCGACGCTATCACTTCCGCGTCTGTGAAACCACGCTCCCTATTGAATTATCGTATGATCACATTCTCTGTGATCAGCAATGCGCTGTGCCAGACCGTAGGTACTGACACGTGATCGTTCATGTCGGTTCATTTCCTTTAATGTTTTCTGTCTTTTATTTGCGCCTAATGTGTTTCGCTGCATGCTGTGGAGCGGGGCGGTGCGGGCATCAACTTGTCCTCCAACGCACTGATCACTGATACGGCCGCCAAACAGCAAGCGCTCCGCTGTTTTTGCGGTCGGTAGATCTTTTAGAACTGCAGTTCAAAGGTAACTCATGAGGTGAATATATATGAACCCAGGCAGCAGTTTTTCTTTAGGATTGAGAGGAGATGCAGGAAGATAATAAACAGACAGGACAGAAAAATAGTCAAATAAAAACAAGTTAGTTTTTGTACCTGCTGTTGCAACATACAGACACCATTGAAGGTAATCAGAAGTGAGGAACAGAAAATGAAATAATTATTTTAATGTTTAGAGCAGCAGGAACTCCGAGAGGCTGCAGGCGCATCAGTGAGTTTGCGGCTGCTGCACGGGGGGAGGGGGGAGAGGGCTGAAGCAGAAACTACCGTTGTTAAAAGAAATGTGTTTAACTTTGAAAATGTGGGCACAATTTTAATTGTCAAAAACTCCAGCAAACCATTAGTTCATTTTGCTCAAATAGAAATAGAGGCCTGCCTCTAATACTGGCCCTCCTTCCAATAAAGGCCTGGAGCTTGATGAGCTTGAGTCAAATACAGGCCCGGGCCTGTATTAGAGGATTTACGGTATGTTCAGAAAGCATTGATAGTCCTGTTCTACACAAACTGAAATAGTTTTGAAAAGGTTTAACAATGTTTATTAAACCTAAAATAACACAAAGCCTTAGCAAAAGTGCAACTTTTCACAAGTAAAGGAACAAATAGCTTCTTTTTCTGGAACATGTTACAGTAGTCAGTGCAGGTTTAAATTATACAAATCCAAACATTCAAAACATAAACAATATGTAAACAAATCAAAGAAACACCACTTGTTTTCTCTTTTACTTGTTTTCTTCATTATCAAAATGAAAATCTAAAACTCCAGTCAGAGGCGGAGCTGGCCTAAATGGCGCCCTGTGCGAGATCCCCCTGTGACCCCCCCCCCCCCACACACACACACACACACAAGAAAAAACATTACACCTACAACGTTGTTTCAAATTGCGTGGAGTGTATTATATATAACAACGTTTGCTGACTGAATACAACATCCAGCTCCTGGCCACCTTCTCACCACTTGTCAAAGTTCTACTGAAACAGACACACTTAACGCAACATGATGGCATCATCGACTTGTACAGTACAGATGTGCTGAAAGGCGAGAGTCTCAACTTTCAGCTAAAAAAAGAACGCTCTAGCTATTATAGTTTTTATTTTATGGCAGTTTTCAGTTTAAACGGGATCTTACTAGCAGGGCACCTCCAGCAGCCCGCTGCCGCTTCGTTTTTCATGGGGTAAATAATAGCTCATTTCCCGATTCCAAAAAGAAAGAATGGTCCTACCAGCTCGCCACTTCAATATGAAGAAGATCAGTTCAACATGGGGAAAAAAAACCTGACCTGTAGGCCAGAGAAACGTTCATTAGCACATCAAGTTCGATTCAGTTTACCGGTAAACATATCACGAATGTACAACAGGTCAATTATTAATCATCTTGGCTACGTAGCTTAATCTATACATTCCAGTAGCGTTTGCTACAAACAAATACAAAAACAACAATAAAGGAAAGCAACTGTCTGACAGACAACATAGCCGAATTCAAGGCAACACATAACAATAATCATTCGATTGCTCTTGGTTTTAAGTTAAGCCCATTAAAGTGCTTAAGTAAATAAAAGTGTTTCAAAAACAGCGTTTTTGAACCGGAGTTCTGCTCGCGGTGGGAACTCCGCCGAACAAGGTCATTTTTTATAGCGAAAATGATCGACTGGTCACTGACAAGTAAAAGGGTGTTATTGGTAGATGTTAAGAACACTTACCGCTGAGGTAAAATGAAAGTATAAATGAATTGAGGGGAGAAAAACGCTTTGTTTTTAGCCCGGAAGTATTCCCCCACAGCCAGCTTTCATTGTTGCCGCGACGTGGAAGGAGCCAATCAGGAGAGGGACCTCACATCAGCTGACGTGGGTCATGTGACAGGGAGTAGTTGATATGGGTTACACTTTGTTGTGCTTTTATTACAGAAATAGTATTATTATCATCACTATTATTAAGAACATGCGATTTCTATGTTTTGTTTATGTATTGGTTGATGCTTAAAAAAATTTTTTTAGAAGAAAAAAAAAAAAAAAGGAAATTAAATGCCGCCCCCTGCAGACTGCCGCCCTGTTCGGCCGCACATATTGCACATATCAAGCTCCGCCACTGACTCCAGTCCACACTTGACTTGAGCACTGTACAAGTCAACCTTAAAAAATATGTATTTAAAATAAATAGCCACTTTAAACAAATTACTAAAATAACTACTACACTATGTAATCAAATCCAAATGTTCAAGTATAAATGGCAATGAATAAGTAAACAAATCAATGACAAGGAACTAATTGTATATTTCTCTTCATCATCAACAAATAAGATGCAGGGTGTCCGTGACACAGTTTAAATGCTGGCAGAGGGCGCTGCGGCTGCAGTATATAGTGACTCGTTGCATTCTCCCTCAACCAAAAGTCCTCACGTCATGCATTTCAGCTAAAATGATAATGTTAACTTACCTTGCACTGGCTGTGGAGACGTGGGTGATCGTCACGCAGATGTGCCATTAGATTCGAAGTGTTACCTTTTGCAGACACTTGTTTCCTGCACGTTCTGCAAACGGGATAGCAGTCTTCTATTAACTGTCCCTCAGCATTTTTCAGAAATCCCAAATATGCCCATACTTCCGATTGAGTCTTCTTTGAGGGCTGATGGATGTCCTGGGCGCTGCCGTCTCCTCCTTCCGCCATTATTTCAGCTTCAAAGTTTTGGTGCCGTTGCAAACTAAAAAGTGCGTGTGCGCGCCGCGGGAACTTCAGCTGAAGCGACGGTGGCTGGTAAGGGTCACCGCGCCAAAACCGCGGCCACGGTAAACCCACCGAGATAATATAGTTTTTTAAAAACTGGACGGTTATTTTTATTGTCAACTTTTTTACCGGGGTTTACCGCTATACCGGTTACCGTGACAACCCTACACGTTACCCTCCTGTTACTGGCACGTTACCCTCCTGTTACTGGCACATTTCCCCCACCTGTTACTGACACGTTACCCTCCTGTCACTGACACGTTACCCTCCTGTTACTGGCACGTTACCCTCCTGTTACTGGCACATTTCCCCCACCTGTCACTGACACGTTACCCTCCTGTCACTGACACGTTACCCTCCTGTTACTGGCACGTTACCCTCCTGTTACAGACACGTTACCCTCCTGTTACGCCATGGACACGTTTCCACCACCTGTTACCGACAAGTTTCCCCACCTACTACTAACTTGTTTACCTGCCTACCCAGTACTATTTGGCTCTCACTAATGATTAGAGGCAGCTAGAGATTGTCTTTACCTACTTTTACAGAAACATTCATGCATGGCTTGTGTACCTTTCTTTACCAAGGAGCTCCACTGAGGAGTTTGTGTTTTTGCCTGATGTTTCAGATGGAAATTCCATCAAGATGTTCATGCGTGGCCGGCCTATCACCATGTTCATCCCCTCCAATGTGGAAAACTATGATGATGTTCGGACCGAACTTCCTCCTGAAAGACTTAAGCTGGAATGGGTGTATCCTTCAGAATGATGAGCTGCTCATACTCAAGCATCATCAAAATCAAGTCATTCTGGAACTTTACAAGTTGACACATAAAAGCAGGTCCCCTCTGGTTGCCTGATAGCCTGATTACCCATCCTATAAATGTGAATATATAGTCTGGCCACGACAACCAGGGCCCTCAGTCGTGGGGTGGGATCTACAGTTGAATTTCAAACTGTCTCTGCGTGCTATTGGACGATGAACAACGTGACGTACTCGCTGCTGCTGGTGTCAGTCGAAGGGGCATTCAGTCTGTCCTTTTTTGGTTTTTGGTCACAATATTACGTGTTGTAGTAAAAAAATGCACTCAGTCCTTTTAATCAAGTAGTTCTAAATTATTTCCATTACTCCCACACACCTGCTGATCACCCATCCTTCCTCACTGTAAGTGATTCACAAGACGAAAGGTTGTGGGGACATCTATGATGTTTATTTAGAGGTAACAAGTGCACCACTTATTATCTACGGCCAAAAGTTTTGAGAATGGGACAAATATTAGTTTGCTCCAAAACTGCTTTTAGGTTTTTGTTTCAATTGCTTCTGTGATGTACTGAAATATGTTTCAAAGGCTTTTATCAACAATTACATGACATTTATGCAAAGAGTCAGTATTTGTAGTGTTGGCCCTTCTTTTTCAGGGCCTCTACAATTCCACTGGGCATGCTGTCAATCAGCTTCTGGGCCAAATCCTGACTGATAGCAACCCATTCTTTCACGATCACTTCTTGGACTTTGTCAGAATTAGTGGGTTTTTGTTTGCCCACCCGCTTCTTGAGGATTGAACACAAGTTCTCAATGGGATTAAGATCTGGGGAGTTTCCAGGCCATGGACCCAAGATTTAAACGTTTTGGTCCCTGAGCCACTGAGTTATCACTTTTGCCTTATGGCACGGTGCTCCATCGTGTTGGAAAAGGCATTGTTCTTCACCGAACTGTTGTTGGTTTGTTGGTAGAAGTTGCTGTCGGAGGGTGTTTTGGTACCATTTTTTATTCATGGCTGTGTTTTGGGGCTAAATTGTGAGTGAACCCACTCCCTTGGATGAGAACCCTAACCCTAACCCCACACATGAACAGTCTCAGAATGCTTTACTGTTGGCACGACACAGGACTGATGGTAGCGCTCACCGTTTCTTCTCCAGACGAGCCTTTTTCCAGATGCCCCAAACGATCGGAAAAGGGCTTCATCGGAGAATATGGCTTTGCCCCAGTCCTCAGCAGTCCATTCGCCATAATTTTAGCAGAAGATCAATCTGTCCCTGATGGGTTTTTTTTTTTGGAGAGAAGTGGTTTATTTGATGCCCTTCTTGACACCAGGTCATCTTCCAAAAGTATTCACCTCACTGTGCGTGCAGATCCACTCACACGTGCCTGCTGCCATTCCTGATTAAGCTCTGCACTGGTGGCACTCTGATCCCGCAGCCGAATCCTCCTTGGGAGACGATCCTGGCGCTTGCTGGACTTTCTTGTACGTCCTGAAGCCTTCTTAACAAGAATTGAACCTCTTTCTTTCAAGTTCTTGATGATCCTATAAAGTTAAAGTCCCATTAGTTGTCACACATACAGGTGTGTGTGCGAAATTTGTTCTCCGCATTTGACCCATCCCCTGGGGGAGCGGTGAGCTGCAGACACAGCCGCGCTCGGGAACTATTTGGTGGTTTAACCCCCCAATCTAACCCCTTAATGCTGAGTGTCAAGCAGGGAGGCATTGGGTCCCATTTTTTCAAAGTCTTTGGTATGACCCGACCAGGAATCGAACCCCTGATCTCCCAGTCTCAGGGCGGACACTCTACCACTAGGTCACTGAGAAAGGTTATAAATTGTTGATTTAGGTGCAATCTTAGTAGCCACAATATCCTTGCCTGTGAAGCCATTTTTATGCAGCGCAATGATGGCTGCATGCGTCTCCCTGCAGGTCACCATGTTTACCAATGGAAGAACAATGACTGCAAGCATCACCCTCCTTTTAACATGTCGAGTCTGCCAGTCCAACCCAATCAGCCTGACATAATGATCTCCATCCTTGTGCGCATCAACATTCTCACCTGAGTTAACAAGACGATTACTGAGTCGATCTCAGCAGGTCCTTTAATGGCAGCAGTAAAATGCAGTGGAAAGTATTTTGGGGATTAAGTTAATTTCCATGGCAAATGAGGACAATGCAGTTAATCTGATCACTCTTCATAACATTCTGGAGTTTATGCAAACTGCTGCTATAAAAGGTGAAGCGGCAACTTTTCCAATTTCCCATATTTGTGCCATTCTCCAAACTTTTGGCCACGACTGTAGTTTAAGTTAAAGCGTTTAGCTGTAACATTAATATGCTGCTGGTCGGCTGGTTAAACTAAATATTAATGACAATTAAATAGTGAATATTTGTTATTATATGTGAAATAAACTGACCGAAGGAAACCATCATGACTGTTTTTAACTGTCGGTCCAAATGAAAACCAACACGTGTAGCTAACCTCTGATGTAGGTGTTTCTCTACCTGCCTGTAACTCATACTGGTAATAGCGTGTTTAATTAAGGCTCACCCAGAAGATAAACCCTGGAGCAGCTCCTGTTAGTGGAGGCATGTTTCTGGGCGGTTACTTTTCACTTTTACTAGGTTATGACTATGTTGAAGCAGTACTACACTTACTCAGGTGATTTATTTTCATTAGTGATAAAACGTCTGAGCTCCGTTAGTTTCCTTTGAGGTCATGGAGATCTACGGTGTCGACTGTAGACACTTCCTGAAATCACTGATCTCTGGTCTCCTTCAGAAGTTTGTCCCTGTTAGGATGTGTTCGTTGTTCTTTTATCCATCCTTTTGACTTGTTCTGCTTCAACTCCAGCTGCAGCTTCCCTTAGCAACACCAGTCATACACCTAAAATGGTGCTAAGGGGGGGTGGTTGACATGCAGGTCACGTGTCTGTCAAGAACCGACTGGGGATTTTCCTCAGGTGCGTTGAAACAAGAGTTGAAGCTAAAACATGCTGGAGACCGGCCCTCCAGGCCTGGAACTGAGTTCCCCTGATCCTCAACAGAGCTAAAGTTGCTTCTTAGTAGCTCTCCAGCTGTTGTTCAGATGGTAGTCATGGTGACTGCCACAACTGCCCTTCTGGTGCTCATCCATACCTGAAGGGCTCATCAGCTTTGGACTATTTAGACTCGGGTTTTTTTTCTTTGGCTCAAAAGCAGATGGAGGTGCCCAAGTCTTTTTAGAAAAAGGATGTGTTTGACTACGTCGTTGACGGACATCGGTAGCGGTGAGCACGTCAAGTTGTTTGTTGTCCAATAGCATGCAGAGACGTAGATCCCGCCCCATGTGGACAGCGGCCAGACCATGTCCTCAACGTGGAGACACACAATGTCCAAAACGTATTTATTCATCTTTTGGGTGGAAAGTGGAAAACACACAAGTAACTGTATTCTAAATACAATGTTTAAAAGTAGTACCTGTAACTAAATATGGTTGCTCATAATTAGTATTGTAACGGCGGTCCGTGTATTCCGTTACGGCCCGACACCGAAGAGATGTCCAGCTGTTTTCCAGGTGTTTCCTTGACCAGGTTCAGGTACGGTTACCGAGGCAGGGACTGCAGAGCCAACGTCTACCTCCTCCCAACCGGAGAGATCGTTTACTTCATTGCATCGGTTGTAGTTCTGTTTAACTACGAGGAACGGACTCAGAGACACTATTTTGGACACACCGACTGCATCAAATGGTTAGAAACTCTATAAACGTCTCCTGCGATTGAAGTCTTCTGCTGTTTGGTGACGGTAACATTGTCTCTGTGCATCAGTCTGGCCATCCATCCTGATAAGATCCGCATTGCTACAGGTCAGATAGCAGGAGTGGACAAAGATGGACGCGTGAGTACAGACATCAGCTTGTTTTAGCTTTCACAGGTTTGAATCTGTCCCACTAAAAAATTGAAATGTGTGAAAAGAGCTGAGAAAAATAGCTTTCACTGAAAACATCCACACTTTTCTACAGCTCCAGGTACCCCTCCAGCATCATTTCCCTCTGTAAACATGTTTTAATCTGGTGGTAGACACCTAAAACTCATTAATCAGGTAGACGCCTCACCTGAGGGGGGCTCTGCCAGGTTTTACAGCATTGAGAGTTTTAGATTTTTTCTTTCTGTCAATTACAACCCCGAGGCTTCTGACAGAGGACGACCAGTAGGGTGTCAGGGCACCCTGATCAGGAGCAGAGCTCACACACCTCTTGCTAGAAGGGAGGAATGTAATAGACCCTTTTACTGTTTGTAAACAATATGACGTCAGCGAGAATGCGCGCGCAGCTTGGCAACAGAGAATGGCGTCGTTTCAGGCTTTATCAAGCTACGCTGCGGGGTTATCACCGGCAAATCTTGAATGTTATATTATTAAACTCACGTTAACGAATGGCAACAGACTCCCGGATCCCTGTGGCATTACGGAATGGGTGGAAGATGTAGGTGCGTGGCCGGATATCCAGTGGCCCGATATATATACGTTTTTACAGGGTATCCGCGGGTCCTTAAAAAGTCTTAAATTAGCTTTTCCAAATTTAAGGCCTTAAAAATCCTTAAAAATGACAAATAATCCTTAAAAACAGTTTCCAAAGGTCTTAAATTACCAAAGACCCAATGAACAAGATCCTTTTGTTTTCCTGAATTTCTAGTTAGTCTTCAGCATTTTTTGTGTATGATATTGGCGTAAGCGGAACCGTACACGTTCAGTTGGTTGTGAAAGGGGGCTATTTTTAGATGAGCACATTAGCTGGTTAAGCTAGTGGGAGCTTGCGCCATGGGGAAGGGCAAGTTAGCACCGGTTCCAGGCAATAGCTGGAAATTATAGCTTAAATTTAATTTTAAAAGTAGCTTAAATTTGGTCTAAGTGGCCTTAAAAAAGGTCTTAAAAAGTCTTAAATTTGGCTCCCGTAAACCTGCAGATACCCTGTTTTAGTGGAGAGGCCCAGTAAGTACACACGTGAGACGCTACGGGCATACAAATCATTAGATGCATACAACTATGTTGTCTGTGGCCACGTACAGAAAGTAAAATATCACGACATAGACTCTGAGTTTTGCGTCTTGAAGGCAGAAGTCCTTCCTAGCCAAAGACAAGGACACAAGACTGCTATGTTCGAGGCTTGGGTCATAGTAAACAAACCAGAGAACTACGTCTTCACAGCCAACTGTACCTGCATGGCAGGGTGAGTATAGCATAGGTTTCTTTTTTTAGCGTGCTCAGAGTACAATCGTGTTAATTTTAGAGGAATACAGTTTATACTAATATGCAGTGGGAAAATACAGATGAATTAGAATGAAATGTTAATTTGAAGCATGAAATAAAGCGTATAAATTTATATGTAATCTTGGTACATAATTATCTTACCTGATATAAACTGGGCGCTACAAACTCGAGCATTTCGGATCGTGTTTTCAGTCCAGTTTTCATCAACCCTTTTGATGGCCTGCAGCCACAGACGCCTCCGATTTTGTTGAAATGGATGTGCTCCCTTCGGAATTCTGTAAAGTTTCAGTCCACTGCTTGAAGAGAAGCGATTCTGGCATCCATACACGCAACAACCCGACATTTTTATGTGCTCAGAACTTCAAAACAAAGGGTTTAAAACGCTGTTTTAGTGTCGAGTGTGAATGAGGAAGCCTTCTCTCTCGTTGCCAGGCTGCGCGCGCAACTTTTGATGACGTAGGTAGCAAAAGGGTCTATTAGCTCGGTCTCGCTCTCATTAACATGAAGAAAGTTTGCTGCTAGCCACAGCGTGACCTCATCCAGGCTAGTCTGGAGTTTTTTAATAGGACCTGCTGGCTCAGGTGAAGACGAGTCTTATTTCCATATTTTCACCGTTAGATTAGCCTTAGCTTTAACTTAGCATAAAACGCAGTAAGTGACTGGATCCAAATAGCTCTGTGAGTAAAGGCGTCTTTAAAGTCCCTCCATAGAAATCCCTGTTCTGTGTGTGGTGACCTAAAGAATCAGACTGCAAGTGAAAAGAACTGGTAACAGGAAGGAGTCGTAGGCACCATTTTAGACTATTTAGTTGTGACCACTTAAAAAACGTTACACGAGTTCATGCCACGTGAACCCAATCAAGGCTACGAACTAGTGGTTCCAGGGTTTAGAGCCACAGTGAAGCTTGTAGCCATGGAAACTAATAAGACTGCTTGTTTCCATGTGTTCAGGCGCTACAGCCTCACGTCCGGGTCTGGGACAGCGTCAGTCTGTCCACTCTGCAGGTCATCGGTTTGGGAACGTTCGAACGCGGCGTGGGATCTCTGGCTTTCTCCAAAGCTGTGAGTAAAAACTCCCAATGCATCATGGTTGTTATAGTCCAGGTATTTCTCACCCCCTCCCTGCATCTCAGGACTCGGGCCAGCACCTGAGTGTGATCGACGACTGCAACGATCACATGCTGACCATCTGGAATTGGCAGAAGAAGTCTAAGATTGCTGAAATCAAGGTGATTTTATGCTTGAACACGTTGACCATCTGATGCTGGAGCTGGCTCTAACTGGTCTGTGGTGTCATGACAGACCACTAACGAGGTGGTCCTGGCTGTGGAGTTCCACCCCACCGACCCGGACATCATCATCACCTGTGGGAAGTCCCACATATTCTTCTGGACTTGGAACGGGAACACACTGTGTCGAAAACAGGGAATCTTTGGGGTGAGATGACGTCCATCTGTTTCCATAGTGACTCGTTCGTGTTTGTTTGAAATGAAACTGAAAAGCAGCGGAACGTTCTAGAGCAGAAGCGTCTGAATCAAGCGGCTGAAGCCTCAGAGGCTCCCCACTTCTCCAGAGCCCGAGCAGTCGGACCATCGGGACGAGATCCTCCAGCTAGGTCTGACGAGGTTTAAGGAAAAAGCTACTGCTGACTGGGAAGACATTCTAGAAACTTCTCCTCTCAGCTCCGTTAGCTTTCAACCAAGTAGTGATGCGTCGGTCACAAACAAAACGGTTCTCTTGGAGGAGCCAGAGTGACACGGAGCGACTTGCAGACTGTGCCCGCAGGTCCCCGAGTTGCTAAAAACAGCTAAGTGTGTGCTTATGGCGGGCACACACACACACATACACACGTAGCAGACCTCTGATTGCTGTGAGACTGAGGTGGGGGGGTGCAGTGCACCGCCGATCACAGTGACAGCGGGGAGAGGGGTGGTGTAAACATCTGAAGAGAGGAGCGCCACAGAGGGGTGAGGACGGGACAGGCAGCTAGATCTGGACACATCCTAACTCCAGCGAGGATTAAAAGGCAGAGTGTGGAATATGAAACGGGGTAAATATGACCAACAGGCTCTAATAGTTCAAAGTTAGTTTTTGTCCTTTAAAACTTGTTTTCACAGCTCTCCGTGGATTGTAGCTGTTGAACCTAGAAAGGCTTTTTGTAAAATGAACTTTGGAGCTTCAAGGGTTAATACGGTCTTTCTCAGCAGGCCTTTCACTTCTAAACATGTGCATTTATTATTTATGACTTATTTATTATAATTTATTATTATTTAATGTACACAAGTGGGCTCAAGGGAAACGTTTAATATGGAGATCTAATTTATATTGTGTGTTGTTGTTGTGTCAGTTCTAAATATCACACATGCCTGATCTGATCACACACACACACACACACACACACACACACACACACACACACACACACACACACACACACACACACACACACACACACACACACACACACACACACACACACGGCTGATCTGATCTCTCTCTCTCTCACACACACACACACACACACACACACACACACACACACACACACACACACACACACACACACACACGGCTGATCTGATCTCTCTCTCTCTCACACACACACACACACACACACACACACACACACACACACACACACACACACACACACACACACACACGGCTGATCTGATCTCTCTCTCTCTCACACACACACACACACACACACACAGCTGATCTGATCTCACACACACACACACACACACACACACACACACCTGATCTCACACACACAAACACACACACACACACGCGTGCGGTTGATCTGATCTCACACACACACACACGCGCGCGCGCGCGGCTGATCTGATCTCACACACACACACACGCGCACGCGTGGCTGATCTGCACACACACACACACACACACACACACACACACACACAGCTGATCTGATCTCACACACACACACACACACACACACACACACACACACCCCTGATCTCACACACACAAACACACACACACACAGCTAATCTGATCTCACACACACACACACACACACACACACACGGCTGATCTGATCTCACACACACACACACACACACGCACGGCTGATCTGATCACACACACACACACACACACACACACACACACACACACACACACACACACACACACACACACACACACACACACACACACACACACACACACACACACACAGTGGTACAGGATCGGGCTGCTAGGATAGGAGATGTGAATGTAGACGTCAGGAACAAACATCCAGTCTGCCGTGGGATTCTGAAATGTCTCAAACTTCCTTTGCAGGTGTTGTTGTGGACATCCTTAAAAATAATTTCTACTAGTAGCAACGTAGCTGTTCGTGTCTTCATTTGCAAGTTTGACTGATAAGGATACAGTTAGTGTTGGAAAAGTGTAATTGTTGCTCTATAAAATAAGAGTTACAGAGATGTCTGACTGCAGATTAAATGTTTAAACGGGTTGCCAAAGCTGGTGTTGATCACTGTGTCCATACAACAATGGGTTAAGATTTGTAATGAGCCAAGACATTCATGAGAACAGGAGAATGGACACCTATGACAGTCGAGAGGAGGCGTGAGGAAACCAGACACCATAGTGAAAGCAGCTTTTAGGTCGTTGGCACTCTGTTTCATCAGTGCCGTGGGGGGAGAAGGCCTTGATTGTTACGCTATTCTGGGGTATGTCACCTGCTAGTTTTCACTACTACTTAAAACTAAAGTAGTAAAAACGGGATTTGAGGAAAAAGATCTGGAGCCAGATTTCCCGAGTCCAGATTTAAACAACATGAGGAATTTAAACCGGAAAGTGACAGGAAGCTCCACCTTTCTGAGAACAAAGGACTGGACATGGACCAGTTCTTTAGACCCACCAGGTCCACACTGGTATACTGGTTCAAGTCCAACATGTCCTGGATCAGTTCTGATGTCAGACCTGCATCTGGTCCTGGTTCATGACTCTCATTCCCAACTGGATCTGGTTCTGGTCTAATCTGGTCCTTTTCTGTCAGCAGAAATATGAGAAGCCCAAGTTTGTCCAGTGTCTGGCCTTCCTGAGTACCGGAGACATCCTGGCTGGAGATTCTGCTGGAGACCTGCTGGTCTGGACCAGGAGCTCCTCAGACACCAACTCTGGAAAGGGTCTGAAAGGTGGGAGCCACAGACTGCTGTTTGTTGGAACTGGACTGGTTCTGACTGGGTCCGGTTGGATCACACTGCAGAAACGTTCTGGGTTTAGGTCTTGGGGGTCGGGTGGATCCTGAATCCGTTTTCATGTGTCTGTAATTCTGATCATTCCCTGTTCTGTCAGAACTTGTCCCACTGATCCGAGACCAGTTCTCCTGAGTGAGCTGAAACCACAGCTGGGAGGGATTTGGCCCAGTTTCACTGATGGTTTTAGTCTCATCTTGTTCAACAGGTTCTTCTGGATTTGGGCCAAAATAAAACGATATTTGCTTTTTCCACGGAGTCGGATAGCAGAAACTGGCTGAAAGCGCTCGTGTGTCAGAACAAAAGGACCTGTTCAGTTATGCAAAGCTCAGACCGCAGTTTAAACTAGACCAGAGGTCTTCATCTCCAGTCCTGTTGGTGTCATCCGTTAGATTAATGAGTGATTGACCTAAGGGTGGTGGAGAGGTGATTAAACCATGTAATCCAGGTGTTCTGGAGCAGGAAACATGCTACACCTGCAGGATGGCACAGCTACAACAAGCTCTAAATGTTGATTCAAACTGCAGCAAGTCTTCAGAAGAACCTGAGGCTTTTCCTTTATGGAACGCTGCCCCCTGCTGGTTACTGCAGGAACTGCACCCATCTTCGTTTGGTCTAAAAAGGTTAAAAAAACCAAAAAAAAACCTTGTAATTTCATTTTATTTGTCAAACACGGTCAGAAGATATGCACAAAGTGTTTCACAATAAAATTAAAAACGACCATAAAAGGGCCCAGATCGGGTAAAAAGCCTCTTTTAAGCATAAATGATTTACTGGCCAGAGGAGCCTTTAATCAGCTGATCCGGAAAGACGTGGCGTTCCGTAGGTTCTGGTTCTGGATGGTAAAGAGCTCTAAAGTCAGGACTAGTGCCGGTACCCAGCAGGTTTATCGGGGTCTTTATGCTGCTGACTTATAACTCTCCTGAGTGACTTGTGACTGGGATGAGGGGAAACTGGCAGTCCGGTGCCATACAAGAGAAGCTGTCCACCACAACGGTGATCCAAAGGGACCTGATGAGTGAACAGCTGATGGTACAGAGCTCCTGAAGGTGGATACGCTCCTGCCTCCCCCTTCAGCTGCTGCTCCGTCTCATGAACCCGTTCCTCACCTCTGGGTCTTTGCTCGAGGCCAAGAAGATGACAGCAGAAAGAACTCCCCACAGATAACTGAACAGTAGTAGCAGGTGCCACCTGAAGAGTTAAAGTGACAAGTTATCAACGGAACATCAGCTGGTCGCTCCACCTGAAGGACATTTGATGCCACCATTTCTCAGGTTTCTAACAAGTAAAATTGGCAAATTTACAGTTGGTTTGGAAACTATTCAGACCCCCGTCAATTTTTCAACTCTTGGTTATATTGCAGGTATTTGCTGAAATCAGTTAATTCACTCACACACACACACCCATATTGACAGAAAAACACATATCACATGGTCCTAAGTATTCAGTCCCTTTGCTGTGACACTATTTAATTCAGGTGCTTTCCATTTCCTCTATTTAAAAGGGAGACTGCAGGGTGTGTTCCAACTACGGGGGGGATCATGCCCCTGAGCCTCCCTGGTAAGGTCCGTTCAGGGTTCTGGAGAGGAGGGTCGGATGGACTGTCGAACCTCGGAGTCAGGAGGAGCTATGTGGTTTTCGTCCTGGTCGTGGAACACTGGACCAGCTCTATACCCTTAGGGGGGGTCCTGGAGGGTGCGTGGGAATTTGTCCAACCAGTCTACGTGTGTTTTGTGGATTTGGAGAAAGCGTTTGACCGTGTCCCTCGGGGGGCCCTGTGGGGGGTACTCCGGGAGTATGGGGTACCAGGCCCTCTGATACGGGCTGTTAGGTCCCTGTATGACCGGTGTCAGAGCTTGGTCCGCATTGCCGGCAGTAAGTCGGGCTCGTTCCCGGTGAGAGTTGGACTCCGCCAAGGCTGCCCTTCGTCACCGATTCTGATCATAACTTTCATGGACAGGATTTCTAGGAGCAGCCAGGGTACTGAGGAGATCCGTTTTGGTGACCCGAGGATCAGGTCTCTATTTTTTGCAGATGATGTGGTCCTGTTGGCTTCATCCGAGCGTGATTTCCAGCTCTCACTGGAGCGGTTTGCAGGCGAGTGTGAAGCAGCTGGGATGAGAATCAGCCCCTCTAAATCCGAGACCATGGTCTTGAGTCAGAAAAGGGTAGAATGCCTTCTCCGGGTCAGGGATGAGGCCCTGCCCCAAGTGGAGAAGATTAAGTATCTCGGGGTGTTTTTCATGAGTGAGGGGAAGATGGTGCATGAGATCTATAGGCAGATTAGTGCTGCCCATCTGGGAGGGGCTCATCATTATCAGCACCATGCTTTATTTATATATGTAGTTCCTCCACCCTCAAAGGGGGCCCAAGGTGCCGAACGGGAAAAGTTACAAAGATAAAAAGTGGTAGCAAGTCATAAAAACAAAATTAAGAACATAGCCGTTACAGAGAACAATAAAATGCAAATGAAACAAAATTTCGATTAAAAATATTAAAATTAAGTTGTTAAAAGAAATCAAACCCAAGAATAAAAACCAGAAACCAAAAGCATTAGGAGAAAGGCGTCCTATAAAAATGAGTCTTCAACCTGCTGCCAGTGATGGGGACCGTTTGATTGTCTCAGTCAAACATTGGCTCCTCCACGTCGGGAGAAGCCAGTTGAGGTAGCTCGGGCATCTGGTCAGGACGCCTCCTCCTGGTGAGGTTTTCTGGGCACGTCCAACTGAGAGCAGACCCAACGGAGACCCAGGACACTCTGGAGGGATTTTGTCCCTCGGCTGGCCAGGGAACACCTTGGGATTCCCCCGGAGGAGAAGAAGAAGAGAAGATCTTTTCCATAGTGCCTCAAGATAAAAATCAAGAGGCGCTTCACAAAAACTAAACATGTAAAAATATAAAAAAGAATTTAGAAAATGATTAAAATATATTTAAATGAGCAAAAAAAAAATAAACTATTATGATTAAACAATGTAAAGAAAGAAAGAGAGAGTGAATAGGAAAGAGGGAAATCAGTGGATCCTGAGTTGGCCCAAGTGGCTGGGGAGAGGGAAGTCTGGGCCTCTACGTAGGCTGCTGCCCCCGCGACCCAACCCCGGATAAGCGGCTGAAAGTGGATGGATGCTTTCCATTTCTTCTGATCATCCTTGAGATGGTCCTACACCTTCATTGGAGTCCAGCTGTGTTCGATTCTACTGATTGGACCTGATTAAGAAAGCCACGCTCCTGTCTATATAAGATCTTACAGCTCACAATGCATGTCAGAGCAAAGGAGATCCATGAGGTCAAAGGAACAGCCTGAAGAGCTCAGAGGCAGAATTGTGGCAAGTCACTGATCTGGCCAAGGTTATAAAAAAACATCTCTGCTGCACTTAAGGTTCCTAAGCGCCCAGTGGCCTCCATAATCCTTAAATGGAAGATGTTTGTGATGACCAGAACTCTCCCTAGAGCAGGCTGTCTGGCCAAACTGAGATATGGGGGGAGAAGATCCTTGGTGAGAGGGGTAAAGAAGAACCCAAAGATCACTGAGGCTGAGCTCCGGAGATGCAGTCAGGAGATGGAAGTAAGTTGAAGAAGGTCAACCATCACTGCAGCCCTCTACAAGTCAGGGCTTTATGGCAGTGTGGCCCGTGGGAAGCCTCAGTGCAAGACACATGAAAGCTCTCATGGAGTTTGCTAAATGACACCTGAAGGTCCCTGAGATGGTAAGAAATAAGATTCTCTGGTCTGAGGAGACCAAGATGGAACTTTCTGGCCTTAATTCTATGCGGTATGTGTGGAGAAAACCAGAGAATGCTCATCACTTGTCCAATACAGTCCCCACAGTGAAGCATGGTGGTGGCAGCATCATGCTGTGGGGGTATTTTTCAGCTGCAGGGTCAGGATGACTGGCTGCAATTAAGGGAACGATGAATGCGGCCAAGATTCAGAATCAACTTTATTGTCAGTGTCCTGAAGCATAGAAATTTGTCTCCGCAGTCCAGCCTGTCCAAGGTTACACACACAAACATGTAGAACAAAAACGGGTACAGGCAGACCACGAGAGCCGCCATCAAGACGCTCATTACACTACAGGCATATCCTGGACAAGAGAGCTCAGGACCTCAGACTGGGTCGAAGGTTTACCGTCCAACATGACAACGACCCTAACCTTAACCCAAGTGAGCATCTCTGAAGAGACCTAAAATGGCCATCCACCTGTGTTCACCATCCTACCTGACAGAACTGGAGAGGATCTACAAAGAGGAATAGCAGAAGATCCTCAAGTCCAGGTGTAAGAAACTTGTTGCATCTTTACCGAGAAGACTCATGGCTGTGTTAGCTCAGAGGTGCTTCTACTAAATACTGGGCAGAGGGTCTGAATACTTAGGACCATGTGATATTTCTGTTTTCCCTTTTTTTTAGTAAATCTGCACAAATTTCAAACATTCAGCGTTTATATGTCAATATGGGTGATGTGTGTATGTTAATGTGGAAAAGACGAATGGCTGCAACGTAACGGAGTAAAACACAGACAAGGCTCCGAATGCTTTCTGTACCCGCTGTATCTGTAATCTGTCACCCACTATAAGTGGACACCTGGTCAGCTGCACTTTGGCTTGCCTCCTGAAGGTCACCTGTGTTTGTGTTCTCAGCCTTTCACATCAGTCGTCAGGTCAGAGGTCATCAGGGAAGTGTCTTCTGTATGTGTGAGATGAGAAGCGGCACTTTGCTGACTGGAGGAGGGAAGGATAGAAAGATCATTCTGTGGGACCATGAACTGAGAATGGACCGAGACATTGAGGTGATGTCCACGCGCACACACACACACACACACACACACACACACACACACACACACACACACACACACACACACACACACACACACACACGTTGTCTGTCATCCATCTGAACAGAACTCCAAAGTATTGATCCATCAGATCTTTGTTCATCTACAGGTTCCCGGCCAGTACGGGACCATCAGAGCGCTGTCTGAGGGAAAGGGGGAAGAGTTTCTGGTCGGTACCTCTCGTAATTTCATCCTGAGAGGGACGTTCAACGATGGCTTTATGATGGAGGTGCAGGTGAGATTTCATGACCTCATGATGCTACAAGAAACAAACAGGTGACCCTTTAGACCAGGGCCGAAATGAAAAGCTGGGGCAAAGTTAAAAAACGTTTACTTAAAAATCGACATCAACTGTGCACGTATTCTTTTTCTTCCAGATATGTAATTTTGAACCATTTTATTTAAAAATACAATCTTTAGTTTAGCATAAGTGTATCTAGTGCATGGGTCTCCAACATGCCGCTCCCAAGCTACAGGTAGCTCGCAACGCACTTAAAGCAGCAGCTGCAGATGGTTGAAGACTTGCTGCTAAAGATGATGGAGTGACGCCGGATATACAGACCTGGTTTCAGAAAAACATCCTCAGTAAAATAATGTGGGTGACAGTAACGTCCAATTTACTTTAATAGTTATGAGTAATAACTTACGAGTCTGCTGCACGCCCCAGAGAGCAAAAACAAACCAGAGGGAGAAACCATCGGCCAATGCAGAGAGAAGCAGCGGGGGAGCAGCTTGTGAGTTAACCATGCTAGCTTAAACTCGTGTGCTGGCATCACAATAAAGTACAGATTACCATCATGTACCAGACAATTAAAATAGTATCGGTCAGTTAATATAATGTTAATAATAATGAGTGTCTGTCAGCGGTCTCATACTCGTTAAAATCTGTTCACCTAACAGAGTTTAGCGCTTAGAGTGAGGGAGAGAGACGCCTGTCATCCGGTTCTGGAGCTCATGCGGGCTTCTGTGAGCTGGATCCGACCCAGACACCAAAAGTTTGCCCCCTCACATATACTAATGTAGCACAAACAGAACATTAATATCACCAACCATTCCCATTTTATTACCGTGTATCCATATAAATGGCGCACCCTGTATAGTTTATCAACTTGAACACAATCCAAACAATCCAACACTAGTAAACACACACACACACTGACTGGATAACATGACAGGGTATCCGCGAGTCCTTAAAAAGTCTTAAATTAGCTTTTCCAAATTTAAGGTCTTAAAAATCCTTAAAAATGACTAATAATCCTTAAATACAGCTTTCAAATGTCTTAAATTACCAAAGACCTAATAAACAAGATTATTTTATTTCTATAAAATTTTCCTGAATTTCTAGTTAGCGTTCAGCTTTTTTGTGTACGATGTTGGCAAAAGCGGAATCGTACACATTCAGCTGGTTGTGAAAGGGGGCTTTTTAGATAAGCACGTTAGCTGGTTAAGCTAGTGGGAGCTTGCGCCATGGGGAAGTGCAAGTTTAATGGTAACTGGATGGCTAATCCTACGTTGGCGACATAGGTTAGCACCGGTTCCAGGCAATAGCTGGAAATTATAGCTTAAATTTAATTTTAAAAATAGCTTAAATTTGGTCAAATTGGCCTTAAAAAAGGTCTTAAAAAGTCTTAAATTTGGCTCCCGTAAACCTGCAGATACCCTGCATGACCTCCCTACCCTAAAACTAGCCACTCTCCACACTGAGCTGAGGCGGCGCCTAGCTTCTAGCTCCCTTTGGTTACGTCAGAGGTTCCGATTTAGAAACAAGAGAAAGACCACTTTTACTAGAAAACTGCTGTTACGTATTTTAAAACCAAACATCTAAAAGAATTTTTTCTAATAGAATTTTTGAACAGAATTTTATATGAATTGGGAAAAAAAATCACCTGCAATTAGCTCTTTAAACACCGTTCGTTTCTGAACACATGACGAACACAGGCTTCAAACTCTGGACATCTCCTGTGATTTAGTTTCAACACATGTCCCTCAACAGTTTCAGATGATCGTCTCATTTAGTAATAAAACACGATTTATTGTCTCTGCTTTGTGTTGCTCAGCCGTCAGACCCATGGATCAGCTGCTCCAGAGGCAGAGAATAAAGGATAAACCTCCAACCTTGTTTTAATATTTTTAATAAAAAATGCAGCAAAACATAATTTTACCTGCAGTTATTGAAGCCAAACATAAATTTATGAGCAAAAATCCCCATAAAATTTATTCAATAAACCAGGAAAGCAGGAAAAATGTTATTTTAGTTTTTACATTTTTTACTAAGAATATTTAGAATTTAGTGCTTTCATCACTTTTAGCTTGTATTTTATTTAAATTGTCTCCATCTTATGAGACTTTCTGTTTTTGCCTGTTTGGAGAAATAATCAACACAACTTAATTATTTGAAAGGTTTTGTATTAAAAGCTATTTTAAAAGGCATTCAATAGTTTTTGTGACATTTTTTGTTCATTAATGACAAAATATCTGAACACTATGAAAAAGTGACACAGCTGCTTAGGCTCTGGGCAGGTCACAGGGTCAGGGACTGAACAGGAACAGCTTAGCTGCTCCTGTGTGCTCAGTTCTGTTACTGATCTAGTCTAAACATGTAGAAGTCGACTTGTATTTCATTATCTGAAAGTGTCAGATCACTAAACAAAATGTGCTGTTGAGTTAGATTTTCAGAATGTCACCATTTTCCTGAGACTGAACCAAGTTCTGTTTAATGCAGGAAATAATAAAAATAAAAATAAATCCTAAACTTCCAAGAATATCTGAGATGTTTGTTCTATTCTTGCTGATAACACCAGCTGGATGCTGTGGGCTGGATGATGGATCTCCTTCACTGACCAGCTAAATACCCACCTGTCCACTAACCTGTCCTGTGGGACTTTTATCTTCTCCTCATGTCCATGCTGTCTCTGGAGGAGCAGATGGGGAAACAAGATCTCCTGTAACCTAAAATCAACCAAAGCTTTCTCCCAATTTTTCATTAAGTTGAATTTAACATCAGTTTATCATCGTGAAACAAAATGGCCTGTATTTGATGTAGCGACTTCCAGAGACCTGGAACCCCCCAAGGCACTCTACAACACAATCAGCCATTGACACACTGGTGGTGATGAGCTATGTTGTAGCTACAGCTGCCCTGAGGTGCACTGACAGAAGCTAGGCTGCCAAACACAGGCGCCACCGGTCCCTCCGACCACCACCAGCAGGCAAGGTGGGTTAAGTGTCGTGCCCAAGGACACAATGACAGCGACGGACTGAGTGGGGCTCAAACCTGCAACCTTCTGATTACCGGGCGAGCACTTAACTCCTGTGTGTTGGGTATTTTTATTTATTTAATCCAGGCGTACCTCAAAGAAAGTCCAAAACACACAAGGGGGGTTAGAGATAATATTGTTGTTATTAAAACCATTTACCAATAAACACAAATAATCAATAATCAGAATTTGCAAAACCGGGAGAGACTAAAGAACCACACACACAACAGGGGGGCGGTTTAGTCTCCCAACAAGCAGAAGCTCATCAAAAGGTTTTACTCACAGATGACGAGGCACACACACATTGAAAGTTGACCCAACCTCCTCCTTCACAGCCCAGATTCAGAGAAGCTTTGTTGTGATAACACGACTGCAGGCTTACAAGGTCGACTTTTCCTTCTAGCAGGAGCAAAACAACACCAGATGTTTTCCCAGACAAAATCATCATTTATGCATCCAATTATTTACCTTTATAAATGTGGATAAGGTTAATGAACTCTGTTTGACAGAATTACATTATTTTTATCCAACATTGTGCCACCATCGCCCCAAAAGCATAAAGTGGAACAAAAACTTCTGTCTTCTATTTCTCTCCTTTTAACTTCTCCGTGTCTCTAAATAAAAGACAACTGACTACGCTGCAGCACAAAAGTGTTCCACTATAATGGATTATGGCGAACCCTTTAGCGGTGCAGAATCGTTTATGTCCACATCTTGATGCATCCATTATTAGATGATTTTCCTCAGCTCTAGTATTTGTTTCATATTGTCTGTCTCGTCTGTCTTTAGCCTTTTGAGTTCCTTTTCACTGTGAATCGTGAACTATGCACACCCCTACGTAAACTTTTAACATAGTCTTAACAAGCATCACTTATGCATGGCATGAAACAACACACAAACTCAACCGGATAACGCCGTTTAAAGGCACACTGGGCAGTTTTGGCTTGCGAGAAGCTGGCAGCACTGACTCACACTTTTCTTCCATTGAGACTCTGAAGACCATTGTTTTTGTCCACAGGTTTAATAATTTAGAAAGACATCTATAACACTAATACGATTACATTTTTGATAAGCTTCCTTACACTGTATCTGCAACTAAACATAACCTCAGTAGCCCGTATTTCACATTTAGAAGCAAGAATAACGGTGACTTAACTCAAAGCTTCAACAGTTAAAAAGGTTCCAGAATAAACTTCCTTGGTGTTACAAAATATTATCATAGAAGTTGAGAGAAGTACAAATAAAGAATATACATACAGACATCAAACCTCATGTAAATATCCACAAACGTCGTACTTCCTGTGATGTCACTCCATGCCCCACCTCTTGGGGGCGCTAAATATACAGATGCCTCAACATTAACAGCACAGTCATTTTACACAGGCTCAAGAAAATTATTTAAAAAGTTGCATAAACATTATAAAACATAATGGGACTTACTTGTTGACTCATAAAACACTCACAGGATGATAATGAAGGTCATTTTTCTGCAGGTTGCAGCGTAGGAGCACACAGCGAGCAGCCACAGCTACCGCCAGCTCTAGCAAAAGGTGCATTCAGGGACACTGAAATACGGCAGTTTACATAAAGACTTTCAGACAGGATCGATTCTTTGAATTGAGTGTTTATAAGTAAGAATCACGATTTGGATGTCAATGGGTTTAATCAGGCACCTCTAGAGCTTTGTAGTTCAGAGAATTGGTTTGCACAAGTCATTTTTTAAGTTTTAGTAACAATTGGGACCAAAGTTTAATGGATGAGGCCCCAGGTGATTAGGACACAATCAGATGTTCAGGGTGTCGCTATATCTGTTATGCATTCAGGGACACACAGATGAGCTGTGGGGCTTGGCCACTCATCCGTCCAAAGATCTGTTCCTGACATGTGCTCAGGACCGACTGGTCTACCTGTGGAACTCTGTGGATCACAGCCTGCTGTGGAGTCGGTCTCTGGAGGTGAGTTCAGGAGCTCTCTGGTCTATGACGGATGGCTGACTGGTTGACTGAAATCAGCTGTTTGTCTCTCAGGAACATGGGCATTGTGCAGACTTCCATCCGAGTGGTGCTGTGGTCGTCATAGGAACACACTCGGGAAGGTCAGTGACATTTGTTGGTATCTCTGACAGAGTCAGGCCTGCTGCTGACCTAACTCAGGCCAAAAGTA
Organism: Nothobranchius furzeri; assembly: GCF_043380555.1. NCBI lineage: Eukaryota > Metazoa > Chordata > Actinopteri > Cyprinodontiformes > Nothobranchiidae > Nothobranchius > Nothobranchius furzeri. The sequence continues at coordinate 62,296,983 of NC_091752.1, read as the reverse complement.
AACCCTGGTCTAAGGTTAGGTCTAAACTAGGGATGTTCTGATCACATATATTTGCTCCAATCCGAGTCGTTTGACTTTGAGTATCGAGTCCCCATCCGATACTTCAGCTAAGCATTAAAATATAAAAAGGAAAACACATCCAAGCTGTCCTTTTTTATTATTATTGTCATTTATGACAGTGATGTCCGATATTATCGGCTAATACTGGAACATGTTGTTGGTGTCGGTTTTTACTCCTTATGTGACCCAACTTTTACATACCATGCACGTATTACACAAACTCTTCAGCTTCATCTCCTTTGTCTAAATGCCAGAATATGATAGATCTGAGATTTAGTTTTTGGGGTATTTTTGTTTTATTTGGCGCAGCTTGTGAATAATTCGGACTTTGCCCTGTGTAGCGAGGATCTGCTGTCCTAAAAGCATGTAGCCATGTTTAGCTTAAATGAAGATCTTTGTAAATGTTTTAGCACCGTAACTGCAATATACAGAAAAATACATTACTATTACACATGTCTTAGCGTCACACTTAGCCTTACTTAGCATGCATAAGCCTTACTTGGCATGTGTATGCTCACGCTGCTTATATCTTATCACCTCAGTCATTTTAACACACGTCCAAACATTTCCTAAACAGTCTATACTTAAAAAGGCAAATGCCAAGGCACGGATGTGTAAAGCTAAATCTGCGTGTTCGTGATCCCTTTATTCCCTCTTTTGCCTAAACATACGATGCAAACACGCTGGGAGCCGAGGAAAGCGAAACTACGTCAGTGATAGGTCTCAGTAAAGAGTGCTCACTCTGTCATGTTTCACACAGACAGTATAACAAAGATTGTAACAGTGATGTCTCACTTGGATCCGTTTTCAAAACCTAAAATATTTAAACTTTTTAATCATTAATTCTCCTGTACTGTTTATTAACTTATTCATCAAACTTTTACCCATCATGAACGTTCTACTTACCTGAAGTCCCATAGTTGGTCAGGACTATCTCAAGGAGAATGTCATTCAGCTGCTGTTGGAGACAGATTAAAACAAGACATTTTATTTCTACTACTAACTTAAATTGAAGAGGTTGTAATTTTGCTCTGATAAGCTTAAGCATTCATGTTGGGAGATATGTGATGTTAGCAACCTTAATGCTTATTTTTCTCCTTTGTGTACCCCACATATTTTGGTATCAGTTTATATTAGTATTGGAAATGAAGAGTTAGACAATATTGGATATTAGAGATGTCTCGTTCCGATATCAGAAGTAATTCGATATCGGCCCAAAAACACAGTATTGGATTATATCGGACGGCATCAAAAATCTCCGATATAAGCAGTCTGTTAAGGTTCACATGTTTGCAACCAATGATTAAGAAAGAAATGTCATTTTTTTCATACTTACTTTTATTGGCTCTTCTCCAATTGAGGGATATCACTCGATCAAGCCTTTCATTACTATGAAATAGGTGGTACAAGTATGTAAGATTTGTGCTGATATTGTATCAGATCGATATCGGTATCAGTCAGTACTGAAGGCTGCAATATCGGTATCGTATTGGAAGGGAAAAAATTGTACCAGGACATCCCTATTGGATATCGGTAAAAAACCTTATCAGTTTATCTGCCAAAAATCATCAGTTGTTCGAAAATACACTGATAGGAAATGTATAAATATTACAAATATATGATAAAGTAGCTTTGTCACTCATATTTAGAATATTTTTAACAGTGTGTGGTTGAATTGAGTGAGGTGCATTCATGCATTAATGAAATTTTAGTGGTTTACCAACCAACGCCGGTTATTTGGTTCCAAGGTGCCGTTTTAGAATGGATGGCTTCAGTGCTTCATTCAACAGTTTTAGTCCACACTCTGGGCTCTTGGCTCTGCCTCGCTCCCTCCATTTATAAATTTGTATTTAATGAAGTCAGGGTTGTACCTGTGCACACATTTAGCCTTTTGTGGAGAACTGCCACCACTGTCGCCTCTTTCTTTTCAAAAACTTCTCAGTTTTTTTTGTTTTTTTTTGTTACACACTGAACAAACAATATTCCTGACAATTACATTCACGCACTGTGGTCCTGTCCACCTGTCCAGGAATTTTGGGGTAGAGTGTGTGAAGACCTGTCAAAGTGTCTGAAATGTCATATCCCAACCACCCCCTCTCTTTGTTTACTGGGAAACCTGGACGATGTCCCGATTGAAACATCTTTGGCTCACGTGGTTCTGACTGCCATATGCATTGCTAAGAAAACTATCCTCTTGAATTGGAAAAATAGAGATACTCTTTGCATCAACCAATATAGAAATCTTTTGTTAGAACGTATTACACTTGATTTAGCCTCTGCTTCCACTTCAAACCAATCTCTCTGGGCTCCTTTGATTGGTTCCATCACATAGCGATGGCGGGGGACCATTGATATTGTCCTGTGGGATGATGTGGGTGAGGGGGTGGAGGGTCGGAGTATAGAGTATCCGGACGTTCCCTGGAGGTGGGTTCACTGGGGGTGTCTGGGACTGGGGGGCCGTTGCCCCCCTCTGGAGGTGCTTGGGTTGCCTCAGGGGGTGGGCTACTGGTGGTTGTGAGTGGGGCCCCTTGGAGGTCTTGGCGGTGGCCATGGGTCACTGCCCGCAGCTGCATTGCCCCTGGGCGGGTCTGGGTGGGGGCCTGGGGGCTCGGGGTGTGGGGGTGGCTGGCCCCGTGGGGAGATCTGGGCAGGGCCTTGGGGGTCAGGTCCTGACATGTATGCTGCCGGGGAGAAAGCAGGAACATGCAGCAGTGCCTGACTCAGGTTCAGGGGCCTCAGGTAGACCTTGGCTCCTCTGCTGTCTCATCACAGGGGAGGGGGGAGTCTAGGAGGGGGAGGACCCAACCTTACCTGGATGTCCTATGTCTTTTATAATCTAGAAGTATTGCAAATGCAGGGATGGGTGTAGATATTCTGCTGGGGTGGGGCTGGGTTGGTGCCCTTGGACCCTGTGAGGCTCTGTGATGCTGCTTCTTTGGGACCTGGCAGGATAGGCTGGGGTCTCCATGCTCTGGGTGGCATTTTGACAACAGAGGTGCCTATTGGGGCCAGTGGGGGAGCTGGCTCCCTGGAGGGCTTAGTCCAACCCACCATTCCTCCCCATCCCCACACATTTCTCTGCTCCTGCTCCCTCACATCATCACACAATCATGCACATAGGACCTTGGGGTGTGGACAAGTCAGGGAGTGCAGGTATGGACCCCATTTCCGCATTCCTGTGGCAGCCTGCCCCCCAATTTTATTTACACCTTGAACACTTCCTCCAGCGACATTCCATGCAAACACACACTTGGGGCCTTGGGAGTGAGCACATTCAACGGCATTTGGCAGGGGGATTTCTCAGCCTCATCCCAAGTGCCGGTGCCCTCTTTCAATTTTAAACTGCACTGAGACACTGTGGGTGCAAGTGGGGTGGTGTGGTGGCATCAGCTGGCATAGGCCAGACGATGCCCGCACTGCCCGCTCACCACAGCCATGGAATACACCTCATCATCACTCACTAACACCATATTGAAGCAGGCGGAGGGAGACTAGGGGTCTTAGCACACCTCTGTTGTCGCTTGGCTTCCTGGGGCTGGAGGCTAGGAGGGAGATCCGGCCATCCGGTTGGGGTCTGGGGTGGTGGGTTACTGTGCTCAGAGTTGGGCGGGGGAGCCTGCTCATCAGCACCCAAGCAGAAAGGGTCGAAGTCTGGGAACCGGTAATGGTTGTACCCAATGTGCAACAGTACCGGGACCAGAGTGAATAGGGTGTTTATGTTTATGTTTATTCATTTAGGAGACGCTTTTATCCAAAGCGACTTACAAAAGGGTGTGTATGGGGAGCATGAGTGGGTGTCCGGCATGCATTTTTGTAAGTCTTTGGTTGTATGTGCATGTGTGAGCATGAGGGAGTGAGTGTGTGACTGTGTTTGTGTATGACTGTATATGTCAGGTGGGGCCTTGGACTCCTCCCCTCTCCTGGGACTTCTTTTGATGATATAGATCTTCGTCTCCCCTCTCCCTGCCACACCTGGTGTGGAGTGCGGTGCCTGGGTTGTGGCTCCCGTATCAGGGAGTTTAAGATTTTTGGCATCTGCCTGTCCAATCCCGGTGGCTGCCTGGTGGGGTCTGGGTCCCTGGGCTCTGCTGGGTCCCCGGCGAGAGTGGACGCCCCTGGGTCCCGGGTCGCTGGGTCCTGGGCTCGGCCGGCTAGGGGGTGGGAGGCTGCGGGCGGGCCTGTGGGCTTGCCGCCAATATCTCCCGGGACTCTGCCGGCTACGGGTTGTGGCCCCCCGGGGCGATCCTCTGCGCCTCTCAAGGGGGGCGGGGGCTTCTCTGGTCGCAGTCTCCCTGGGGTTCCTGTGCTCTGGGGCAGCTCCTGGATCTCTGGGACTTGGAGCTCCCTCCGTCTCCTGCACATCTTTAGGGGGCAAATCTGTGGCCCCTCACACTCTCTATTGGACGCTCCTATAGAGAAACCTTACATAAACAAGCGTGTGTACACACACAGGTGCTCACATGGTGCTCTCATAAATATGGGCTTGGGCACATTCAACACATGTCTCAAGGTTGTGGTTGGCACTTAATGCACTGATTTATTATCGTGTGACTGTTCAGTTAAACAATGTTGATTATATATTTCTTCATCAAGTTGACGCTGTGATAGCTTGATCTTGTTGTATTGTTTTGTCCCTTTATTTTTGTTTTTTTGTTTTATTTTTTTCCCTTCTCTCTTTCTGCAGGTCTAGAAGCAGACTCTTGTTCATTATTGTTTATTTTTGTGGAACACCCCCTCCCCCCACCTTTTGTCTCTTCCTTTCTCTTTCACCTCTGTCACCGTGTCTGGTCAGAATTAAAAAGCATTCAAAAATAATAACAATAAAGTTTGAAGTATCAGGCGTGACATTAGAAGCAGACGCTTTGATGCTCCACCTGAGAGTAAATCCTATGGTTGTCACGGTAACCGGTGTAGCGGTAAACCCCGATAAAAAAGTTGACAATGATGATAACCGTCTTGTTTTTTAAAAAACTATATTATCTCGGTGGATTACCGTGGCGCGGTGACCCTTACCAGCCACCGTATCATCTGCTTAAGTTGCTGGTGGCACATGCGCGCTTTGTTGTTTACAACCACAACTTTCTTGAAGCTAAAGCTGAAATAATGGCCAAAGGAGGAGACGGCAGCGCTCAGGACATTTTTTTATCCCTCAAAGAAGACAAAGTGGGAAGTACGGGCATCTTTTGGATATTTGAAGAATGCCGAGGGACAGTCGATAGAAGACGGCTATCCTGTTTGCAGCACGTGCAGAAAAAGTGTCTGTGAAAGGCAGCAATGCGTCAAATCTCATGACACATCTGCTTGACCATCACCCACAACTCTACAGTCAACGCAAGGCAAGCTAACGTTAGCGTTTTAGCTCAAATGCGTGATCCGAGGATTTGGGTTGAGGGAGAATGCAACAAGTCGCTATATAAAGCAGCCGCAGCGCCGCTACCTGCATGTAAACCGTGTCGCGGACACCGCCATGTTGAAATGACGCTATGTATTACGGGGCTCCCAGGGGCAGATAAGAGTTGGTCTCTCTCCAAGAATAATTATAAATTTATGACATTTTCCCAAATCTGCAAAGCTCACTGGAAGGACACAAACCGAGGACAATATTTTCCTGACATACAGGGTTTATTTAATTGTGTGAAAATGTAGCACGTTTAAAAAAAATACCGCGATAAAACCGAAAACCGTGGTAATGTTGGTCACAATAACCGTGAGGTTAAATTTTCACACCGTGACAACCCTACTTGTCACCAGCATTCAGACATCAATGCTGTTTGCTTCACAGCCAGACAGGACACGGGGGGAAAAAAAAAACTTCTCCGTTGTTAACATGCCAACAGTCGAGAGCGGCTGGCTGATGTCCAACACACAAGATATGAATGTCTTCTTTTGGTTGTTTAAACTTGTTAAACAACTGAGTAGCGCATTACTGCACCCATGTGGTCAAATTATGTATTGAAATCTCTGTGCAAAATATAAATAATTTGGCAGCCCACAAGGTGGTGCTCGCAGTCCACTGGTCAAGAACGACTGCACTAAAACATGCTGGAGGACCGGAACTGAATACCCCGTCATCAGGATGTTGTTGTCTATGCAACAATAACTGTTGATGTTAAAATTAAAACTAAGCTACTGTCATTATGTCTGAAAATCGCATTCTCAGGATGAATTTAAAAGACCATCCTTGTGTTCTGATGAGGTTAAGTCTGAGCTTTTTCTGCCAATTATAATCATTTGAAAAATCTTGTGTTCAGGTTAGATTTTTGAACACAAAGAATTCAGCGCCTCCTCGTCTGAACTACTCTCTGAGAATGAGGACTTAAGTCCTTGCTGCCTTCTTGAGTCTGAATACATTAGAGTTACATTTATTAGAACAAACCGGTCGATTTTTTGTAGATGGAATCTCGGGTGAACTCTGGATGAGCTGCTCAGACCCCGTTAGGGTTGGTTCAACCAATAGGATCTGTTCCTACAGCAGAGATCAGCAGGGTTCTTGTGGTAGTCCAGGTGGACCATAAACCCACCCACCGACTAATGCCTCTCTGGTCTGCAGGTGGTTTGTTCTGGATGCTGAAACCACAGACCTGGTGGGAATCCACACCGATGGAAACGAGCAGCTGTCGGTCATGCGCTTTTCAGTTGGTGGGTGGAGTCATCTTAATGTTTAGAAGCTGAAAGTGGCTGACTACAGTCCAAGCTCTCCTCTCTCTGTGTGCCTGTGCAGATGGCAGCATGCTGGCAGTTGGGTCTCACGATAACTTCATTTACCTCTACAACGTCTCCGAGCGAGGACGGAAGTACAGCCGGAGGGGGAAGTGCACGGTGAGTTACACCCCACAGGAGGTATGCGTTAGCTAAGGGAACATAATATCAGGGTTCCCGCGGGACCTTAAAAGGTCTTAAAAGCATTGAATTTAGGAATTTGGAAATAATACCTTTAAAAAGTCTTGACTTTTCACTGCTGGGTCTTAAAATATGTGGTATGTAAATTCTCTGTACTGTATTTGTCCTCTAAACTTTTATTTGTCAACCACAATCATTTTTATTAAATAACATAGTAGGAATAAAGAGTGGCGGAATCAATAATGGAGAACGCAGCGCAGCCTCCGGTCAAAGTACTCCGAACACGTGACGTGATTCTCCCGCGCTATAGCAGTAATACTAAACGGTAAACATAACACAGAACATACAGCCCTTCAGCAGAGGAGAAACATGGAAGATCTCAGTAGACGATGGGAAAGCTTGACGGACGCCTAGGGCTGGGTGCCAGAACCCTTAAATTGGGAATGATGAAAATGCTAAAAAAACTGAAACTGAAATGTTTGGGTGAATTTTGCAAAAGTTAGCAGCAGCTAAATGCAAGACCAGTGAGAAGAATAGTGCAGCAAAACTCAGGAATAGCAGCAATTTAACAAAGCACATCGTTGTGCAGGGCATCGTCTAGAAACATGGAACGTTTTTGACTGCAAAAAAGGACGAATGCTGATAAAAGCAGAAACAGGACGTAAAACCCACTTAGCTGCTGTTTAGCAGCTTTATAAATGCTGTTCAGCTGGTTATTACTGCTGTTACTGACATGAAGTCAAGCTTTAATGGAGCAATTTTATACATTATTTACATTTTGTGCCTTTTAGGGCTGCAACAACGAATCGATAAAAAATCGATTATTAAAAGTGTTGGCAACGAATTTCGTCATCGATTCGTTGTGTCGCACAACTTTCCCCCATCCGATTCATCGATTATCCAAATAATCGTTTGTTGCAGCCCTAGTGCCTTTACTGTTTGCACTGTGCTGTTGCTCTGTGTTTGCTTAGAAAAATGTTTTAATAAAGTTTAATAAAAATAAATATAATAAAATAATATAAGAACAAAACCTTTAAGTAGTTTGTTATTTCTCTTAAAATTAAAAATATAGATTTCAACAAAAGTTTCTTTAAGGTACCACCATCCTCAAAGTAGTAGTATCAAGAAATACCTCCTGGTACCCAGCCCTACTGACGCTGTTAAACGTGTGTTTTACGTTAGCTAGCTACCCTTTCTGTGAAAGCTCTAGCCGCTCTGCTGCTGTTCTCTACCAAGTGTTTTAGCAAAATATAATAAAACAGAAAGATAAATAGATTAATGAATACAAGTTCAAGGATTTATTTATGTTTTGCCGGTAAGACTGTGAAATAGGTATTAGGTTTTTATTTAAGTGGTCTTAAAAAGTCTTGGAATTTAACTTGATGAAACCTGTAAGAACCCTGATGATGTAAAACTCATCTTTTTCATCTATTTGGACTGACGTGTGGGTTTCAGCTGTCTCTATACCACCCCAGTCAGATTGATTCTTCAGTATGCCCACTGTAAATGGAAAGAAAAGGTTATCAAGTCTCTAGGGTCGTGCAAAGATGATTATCACCAAATAATTTTAATGCTAGCAGAATGTGGAACGGATGCAGTCTGGTTTCTGTATGGCTATCAGAGCGTTCGCACCGGTGTGGATGCTGATGTGGAGCTCTGGAAAGTTTCTGCATGGCGTATATGTTTTCCAGACATCGCATGCTGACTTGTCATCAAGTTAAAGAAATCACATGAACCAGACAAGAAATTAGATTAGTTTCAGTGATTTCAAAACAAAAGCTGTATTCCATTATTTTTGCCAGCCTTTGACAGGGATATTGGTTTGCGGTTTATAATAGTTCACCTTAATTTTACAGGTATATCTTTTAACGAATTGTGTTAAATTTCTAATGATGTTCAGAACACAAACTACAGTCTGTGTGGAAGTCGTATGGAAACCGTTCCACACTCTGTTACCTCTAATTCACATAGTCTACTGCAGGGCTATTAAACTTCGGGCCTTGAGGGCCAGTATGCAGCACGTTCCCTTTCAGTCGGTTCACTCAATACAATAAAGGTACCATGGGACATCACACCCTTGTGTGGCCTGGCTGAAGACACATAAAATCACGCCTGTAAAGGCAAATACTGTACATGTGGCACCGAGCGGTGGCCCCGCCCTTCAGCGGGTGAAATGGCCATGTTCCTTTGCCATTCAACCCCATCAGTCCTAAGGGACTTTGTCGTCTGCCCCAGGTGGGTGAAAGTTGCACTGGTTCTACGGTTTTGCACAATGTTTCAATAAAACTGCTATTTGCACTCAAAAGAATGTCAATTTGACGTGTCTGAACGCTGCATTTCCAATTGGTCCCGTGAGGCTGTGTCAGCCCGCTTTGCTGGCGACCAATGGCTTCAACACAATTCCTGTCTGCAGACAACTTTAAACAAAGCAGGGGAGGCTGTTTTCACTCATTGTCAGGAAAATAGCGACTTTCCGCTGTTTGCGGACATGCAGCTCAGAATGTGTGTCAAGCACGGTATTGAGCCCTCCCGATCCGCTGGAGGGCAACGGCACCATTGCGACAGTGTTGTTCAGCCAGCTTATTGCGAATCTTTCTCTGGCACGCATGCACTGTGTCCCCTTGGGTTGAGCACATGGTCACCGTGGGTTACCGCTGGTTACAATTCCAGATCAAACCACCTGTGTTCACTGCAGTTGTGCACACTATTGTGAATGCAGATGCAGTGGTCATGTTGAGGAGAAAATGAAGACTGTTAAGTAAAGGAGCTGTTCTAGCGGTCCCCCTCGAGGAAACAAACAAGGGTTGGTACAACCACTTACAGGTGGGGTGCAGCACTTCCAGCATTGGGCACGCTCTCACCGTCTCTGTCCCTTTTGTCATCTTCACCGAAAGTTGACCATGCCCAGGGCCTGCATAGTGGCTCTTCCCTCATGGAGAGAACCGGGTTGCTCCACCGGGGTTCTCCAATTGGGAGGGTGTCCAAACGTGTGGCCGTGACCACAGACACTTCCCTGAAAGGCTGGGAGGCTCTGTGCAGGGTTGTGGCATTGAAGGACAAATGGTCCCCAAATCCACTGGGGTTCTGTATAAACTACCTAGAGCTGTCAGCCATGTTTCTGGCCCTGAGACTTTTCATTCATTATCTGAGAGGCCAGCATGTGCTAGAACACTCTCCCTTTCTCTGCACGACCCACGGGGTAGACCTGCTCTCCAGGGACAAACCCCTGGCAAGGTAATGGAGCCTTCACCCACTTGTGGTGTCCCAGATCTGGACAAGGTCTGGCAGGGCAGTTGTGGATCTGTTTGCGTCACTCGCAAACTCACACTGTCCTCTTCTCTCCTTCTTGAAGAACCAGCTCAGTGGCCTAGTGGTAGAGTGTCCGCCCTGAGACTTCAGGAAACAGGGGTTATATGCATAACCTAACTATCCCCCAGGTGTGTTGAAGCAGGGTTAAAACTAAAATATGTTGGATAGCGGCCCTCGATGGACCAGGGTTCCCCACCCCTGCCTTACAGGCATGATTACGAGGGTGAGATGTCCAATAGTACTTTCATTGTACCTCGTTCCTCTCCTTCAGGGAACATGCATAATAACCTTTTAGTAGTTTCTCTGCTCCAACACACTTGATTCATTGGTTGAATCAAGTGTGCAGCAGCTCGCCAGGCTCTGCAGAAGCCTGTTAATTACCTACTAATTGAAATCAGAAGTGTTGAAGCAGGGTTAAAACCAAAATGTGCTCCATGCCGGCCCTCGAGTCTCTGAATGAAGTAGCCCTGGCCTACTGTAAACGTAAGACTTTGCAGCAGCAGTTACATTCCACCTGTACGAGAACGTTTCATGTCACATCGAGTTTTGTGGCGGGTAGTATACAGGGGTAATGAGAAGAACCTTGGGTTAGGCCTAGCTTTAGTGGAAGCTTTTAGAACATAAAAAATTAGACGAGATTGAAACCAGCTGTGATTTCACTCACATTAGTTAATAATGAACAGTTACCTTCAAATAAATCAGAGGTTTTTACAAGAGATGCACCAAAAATCTTTGGCTGAAAACGAACCAAAAGTGCCGAAACGCCAAAATCACTGAAACGACACGAGCAAAACAGGCCGTCAGGTGAACCCTGTGTTCATTTCATTCATCTTGCTCTTTGCTTCTCCTTACTGATTTCAAAAGTGACGTTTTCCACTTTTACTAATTCTGTTTTATTACAATCGCTGGAATATTCCTATCAATTATGCAACGTGCTTCTTACTTTCACATCTACCGCATCTGCTCGGCTTTTTCCACTTTGTCTGTGACTATAGCGGTGTTTTTACCATCCTCTCTACACCCACCATGTCCTGAACACGGTGAAATAAGCGAAATAAGCTCTGAATCATGTGTGTGAAGAGTGTTTACGCTGATGATGCACAGACACTCTTTTGCTGCTGCAGCGTCTCGTTCTTCCTCACTGGGCGAGTGAATACCTTCATCAGAGGGTGAATATTCCTCTTCAGAACCAGTCAGACATTACCAGACACAGCTTTGTCAACAATGAACAGACCTGCAAGCATTGTAAGTTTCTCCTCTAATGTATATTAGTATATTCACCCTCTGTGAGCTCCGCTCTCCTTCGAAAATTTCAATAGAAACACCAAAAGGTGTTGCTGAGGTTGAAGTTACACATCTCCACTATCTTCTGGTGTAAACTAATAACTTCATGGGGGGTTATTTTTGCAGCTGTGGCTCGTTAAACGGTATATTGCAACTTTGACGCTTAAAAATTAACTTTACAGTCCTGCTAATGCTATGGTTTTAATTATAAATGGTAAATGGCCTGTATTTGATATAGCGCCTTCTAGAGTCCTGGAACCCCCCAAGGTGCTTTACAACACAATCAGTCATTCACCCATTCACACACCCATTCACACGCTGGTGGAGATGAGCTACGATGTAGCCACAGCTGCCCTGGGGTGCTCTGACAGAGGCGAGACTGCCGAGCACTGGCGCCACCGGGCCCTCCGACCACCACCAGCAGGCAACGTGGGTTAAGTGTCTTGCCCAAGGACACAACGACAGACTGAGCGGGGCTCGAACCTGCAACCTTTCGATTACGGGGCGAGCACTTAACTTCTGTGCCACCGTCGCCCAAACCTATATATTACACCTATATTAACATCATAATTTCCTTCGGTGTTTCGATTTTCAGCCAAGAATTTTCATTTTGGTGCATCCAAAATTTTTACCTGACAGTGGGAAGAAAAAGAGACCTCTAGCTGGTCCAGACCCTACAGATCCAGTTATCTTCATGATTATCATGATGATGATGATGTTGGTCCTGTTGTCCACAGGGTCATTCTAGCTACATCACTCACCTGGACTGGTCACCAGACAACCACTACATCATGTCCAACTCTGGAGATTATGAGATCCTGTACTGTGAGTACTCTAACCCTCCAGTCCTTCAGACACAGAGTCAAAGGTCACCTGTTATGTTTTCATTGTAATGCTGTAATGTAACCATTTATGTTTTAGGGGACATCGAAAGTAATTGTGATTTGATCCGAAACCGCTCTGAGTGTAAGGACATCGACTGGGTGACTTACACCTGCGTCCTGGGATACCATGTTTTTGGTCAGTGCATGTGAAAATGAGTTACATTGAGAAGTTCATTTTAAAACTCAGTCTCTGAGACGGTAAGGGTGAGTGAAAGTTCTGACCCAGTTCACACTCTGTTTAGGAGTTTGGCCCGAGGGTTCAGACGGCACCGACATCAATGCTCTGGAGAGATCCCACAACAGGAGGGTGATTGCGCTGGCAGATGACTTCTGTAAAGTTCACCTGTTCGCCTACCCCTGCTCCAAACCCAAGGTGACTCAGAGCCCTGATTGGTCCGAGAAATTTGAGCAGGGACCGAATCTTCTCAGAGAGAAGAAATTTAATTTCCACTCGTGACTTAAAGGGGCATTATGGAAGTTTGACAGCCAAAACATGTATAGAAATAATAAATTTCTTCTTCATACATTCTCCTGCAATGCCCTGGTGCTGTAGAATGAGCCCTGGCATTTTTACTGTGATTGCCTGTTTTTCTGTAAAATCACAGAAAAAGAGAGTTGCTCGGGTCGAGCAGGCTGCTTCAGGCGCGTTCACGCTCAGGCATAGCCCGTAGCATTTGCTATCCGTGGCTTTAGCAGCAGAGAGTGAGGTAGTGCCAACTCGGCGACTTTGCCGCTGTTCCTACAGGGTATCTGCGGGTCCTTAAAAAGTCTTAAATTTGCTTTTCCAAATTTAAGGCCTTAAAAATCCTTAAAAATGACAATCCTTAAATCCAGTTTCCAAAGGTCTTAAATTACCAAAGACCCAATAAACAAAATTCTTTTATTTCTATAAAAATTTTGTGAATTTGTAGTTAGTGTTCAGCATTTTTCTGTGTATGACATTGGCGTAAGCGGAACCATACACGTTCAGTTGGTTGTGAAAGGGGGCTATTTTTAGATGAGCACATTAGCTGATTAAGCTAGTGGGAGCTTGCGCCATGGGGAAGTGCAAGTGTGATGGTACCTGGATAGCTAATCCCACGTTCGCGACGTGGTTAGAACCGGTTCCAGGCAATAGCTGGAAATTATAGCTTAGTTATTTTTGAAAATAGCTTAAATTTGGTCAAAATGGCCTTAAAAAGGTCAAAAAGTCTTAAATTCGGCTCCCTTAAACCTGCAGATACCCTGTCCTAACGCCTAGTGATGAACCTAGCTACATTTCTGAGGACCCTTAGCTACTTCCTGTAGAACTTTCTTCTAGATATTTCCTGCAAATTAGCAACGAAATAGCCATTTTCGTAACAGCTTGTTAATGCAGATTAAATGCAGTTTGTTTATGAACACATGATAAACACTGGTTTCCAAATTCTGGACATCTCCTGTGATTTAGTTCCCTCAACAGTTTCAGCTGATTGTCCCATTTAGTAATAAACCATGATTATGAAACGTAAATTTGCCCGTGAAGCAAAACTTTACTTTCACGAGCAAAAAAAAAAAAAAATAAATAAAAAAAAAAAATAGAAACATTATTAAATGAATCAGGAAAGCAGGAAGAAATGTTATTCCTGTTTTTACATTATTTTTTTACTTCAGTTCAAAGTAATCAAAATGTTGTTTTAATCACATTTAGTGTGTATTTTCTTGAAAATACCCTCAGCTTTTTTCATTTGATGTGAAAATTTGTTTAGCATTTTTTGGAAAAAATAATCATAACACAGCATTTACTTTGTATTAACTGCCAGTTAAAGAACATTAAATGTTCATTAAAAGGAATTCTGTAGTCTTTGGAAGTATTTGTTTATTTATGACTAAACAGCTCAACACAGAAAAACTGACATTGCTGCTTAGGGCAGGGCACAGGGTCAGGGCCTGAGCAGGTTAGCTGCAAAGTTATGTTTCTGATCCATTCTAAATAAATGTCAATCATTCACACGAAGTACGTTTTATTTCATTATATGAATGTTTCCAAATTAGTAAAAATAAATAAATAAATAAATGTTTATTTAGTTTTATTTTCAGAAAGTCACTAATTTCACTTTTGATGTATTGAATTACAGAGAAATCAACTATTTAGTAAATATAGCATTTTTAACAGAAATATTCGCCTGGTGAACATTCCTGCAGGAGTGTGTTAAACAGCTTATTATTTAATTAAAATTAAATAAAAAATACAGAAATATATTTAACTTGAAATAAATTGTAATGCTTGATTCCCACCTTGATTGTTGTGGTACAGCCATGGGCGGAAGTGATTTCTGTTCATTTTGGGTCCCAGCCAGATTCTCTCTTTACTTTTTTCTTCCCTCTGACTGCTTCCCTGCTGCTCTCTCCCTCATCATGCTCACTTATTAATACTTCGTCAGGTCAGGGTTACAAGGACTCACATCATCTGTCCATCAGCAGTAAAGAGTTACAGCTACATGTCACAAATGTCTCCAAGGAACTTTTAGTTATAATTAATGTAAAATTATTTAAATTCCATCTAGGTTCTGTCGGTTATTAATATTAAGATTACCTTTTATTGTGTTTTGCCAAGAAAACAAATCTATCATTTTAAGCTAACTTCATGATGTAGTTGCATCCATTAACAGGATTATGTTCATGCGGGTCATCAGCATTAAGTTTTTGAAGTTATGAAAGCAAACATGGCTGGAATCAGTTTTACCTGTAATTTGTTTCTCTAAGTGTGTGTGCTGCTGTAATTAGTGGATGTCCCCACTGTGGGATTAATAATCTATTCTGTTCTATTCAATACATTTTTATCAGCCAGTAGGAAAAAGTACGTTTGAGGAATTTTGACCTTTCTGGGCTTCCGTATCCGTAACCTGGTTACAGAGGAGGGGTTTGTCTCCCAAACACACTGGTTACACATGAATTAAAACATTAGGATGCCTAATGTTTTTCCAGCCACGCAGTGTCTTCCAGTTGTGGGTAGCCCAGGTTTTTACTTTTCAGGAATGCTCCAAACAAGCAACAAATCATCACACAACCTCACCCCTGGACAGCAAGCAGACTTTATGTAGCAGGAGATCAGATATTTGCTGTCAACTTCATCTAGCAATTCATGGACCTGACTGGTTAAAATATGAAAGACCATCTTTTTTTCTTCTTTTCTTTTTAAATGCTTTTGCAATTATCTTGTTTACGATCATGATGACAAGGTTCGTCACCTAGAAATGTTCGTGCACAAGCTTCTTCTTGGTGCAAGATGCAGTAAAATGCAAGCAGATTTCAATCCAACGCTTTCTCTAGTAAAGTCACAAACCCCTTTTGCAACCCTCTCATATTTGGTGCCCCATCTTTAGCTACTAAATCAGGTGGTTGGTGTTCAATCCTTTGTCATTCAAACACTTCAGCACAGCCTCACAGATGTCATTCCCCCATGTTTAGCCTTTCAGTGGTATGATTTGATCATTTCTTCTTGTGGCCCATCACAGTTCACATACTTGCATAACAGCGCTACCTGTTCGATGTCGGTCACATCACACGATACATCACAGGCAATTAAGTACGCTGGAGCTGAAATTATTCGTTTCATTTATTTGCTTATGGAGTGCCTTCCTGCTACCAATCAAAGCAGCCCAAAGCGCTGAACACAGCAGTGTAAAATCAACAAACATTAAAATAATAAGTGATTCATCGTAAAAAGTACTACACATGAACTCATGTTGAGTACCAGAGCAGTAAAGTGATGTAGATAGTGATGTAGATAAGGTGGCGCAGTCACGTTTAATATAAAACTTTACTATAAGAAGCAAAGCAGTTAAAATGTTGTATTTTTAATGAACTGCATCCTAAATTGTCTTTCTCAAATGCAACTGAAAGAAATATTAATTTGTCCTTTTTGTCTGCTGAAAGGACGGACGTCTCTGGCCGTAGACGATATCTTCTCGATAGGGATCTAGAGAGTGAGCCTTGTCTTTGTCCTAACCATTTATTAATCTGTGTCTACAGGCCCCCAGCCATAAATACAGTGCCCACAGCAGTCATGTGACCAACGTCAGTTTCCTGTACAACGACAGCCACCTGATCTCCACGGGGGGGAAAGACACCAGCATCATGCAGTGGCGCTTGATAGGAAAATCTTCTCCGTCCCTCGCTGATGGCATCATCTCTAATCCTGCTCCTCGCAGGGCCGATCACAGCATCACCCCTCCCGCAACAGCTACACCTTTACAGGAACCAAGCCCCCCCCTGACTGCCAATGGGACCCAAGAACCATTCACTGAAACTTCACCCCCCACACAGTTAGTCACGCCCACCACTGAGCTGACCCCGCCCTGCTCTGAGTCAACTCCGCCCCCCTCAGACAGCACAGTGAGTCTGAAGGACAGCCTAGAACCAAGTGACGACACAGCCACACCCAGTGATGAGGGATTGCCCCCCCTGACCCCACCCTCCTAGAACATGTCTGTGTGTGTGTGTATTCTTGGCCAGCTGTCTTTGTGGGGACCTAGTTCTGTTTTCATCAGTAATGGGACAGTAGACAAAGTGAGGACAGCAGTTGGGTCCTGCTTTGTGTTGGACACAAAAACACCTGATCACAGCGTCAGACTTGGTTTTAGATTGAATCAGTTCAGAAATGTGATGAAGTGATGACTATACAACAGAAACAAATGTTTCTATCAGATGTCCAGCTTTTATTCAGTTGACTCTGAAACCAGAAAATTACTCTCCGGATCCTCCTGCTTAGTTTTTTCAGTGGAGCAGAAATGTTACTGGTTGTCTGTACACCACTGGACCCCTGTGAACGTGAGCTCTCCTCAAATGGCTTCATGTAAAGAGAAAGTTTGACTAAAAATATTGTAATCAGCTCAAGATAACGACCAATATCTCTTCAAGCTAATCAGATTTGAAGGGTAAAATTGTGCCTGAGTTTGAAAGATCTGAAGCCAACTTGATTTGCAGTAACTTTAGGAGAGGCGAGTACCTCTCTCACCCTCAGCATATCTCCCACTTTGTTCCTGCCAGGAGAGAACCAGACACGCCCCAAGCAGGAAATGGTTTTCTTTACCGAAATAAGGGATGACGGGTGAGGCAGGGCTTCTCCACCAATTAGAGAAGAGTTCAACAGGAAGTGCCTGGATCAGAGGAAACTCCAAGACTTTTTCATCTAAAATCACAAATCCTTAAAAAATAATTATTTACCTTTAAAATTTATTTTTGGGGTAAAAGAAAAATAGTCAACTAAAACTTTTTTTAATTCACACTTTTCCACTCTTTTTGCCCTTGTGTGAAGGAAGTCAATTACTGGTGCTTTTATTTTGAAGTGATAAACTAATCAACTTTATGGCCGGAGGAGGAAGTGGCCATGTTTCAGTTAAACAATATTGTAAATAGAAACTAATAAAAATCAGAACTAAATAAAGCATGGTAATTGTTCTAATCTTTGATCAGAACAAATCTGACTTCCATGAATTTGCTTAATTCAGTCAGAGGTCTGGTCGTTCAGTTTGGTTTGTTTCTGGGGAAGCTCTCAACTGAAGCAGGTGAGTTTCTCTCTGAAGCCAGTCAGATTAAAGCATCAAACACTTGTGAAGTAAAAAGCATATGAGCTGCAGGTTGACCTCCAGAATAAAAGCTGTGACTGACCTTATTGATACTGCGGAGGCGTCTGACTGAGGATCTGTGCTGCAGTTGTATGTATATTCTGCAGATTGATTCTGTCTGTATATTTCTGTTCAACATTATTGAGCAGCAGCTCAAAAAGACTGTTACCGTCGCATTACATCTCTTGCCCAATCGGATGTCAGGAAACGTCAGGTCTCCTGCTCTGATTGGCTGCTCTCAGTGAATGAATGAATGACTTGTCGATGTATTTGTCTCTTCTGGACCATTTCAATTCAGAAGCTTTTTGAATGTCTTGATTATGATAATGTCACTCCAGGTGTGGGGTTTGTGTGTGGGTGGGGCTTTCAGGTTGCCTTTTTAATACTTAATCTTCCTTAATCTTTTCTACGCTTGTTTCTCCAAAGGGCTTGTGCAGAGTTCAGGGACTCGTCCGGCCCTTCGTCCGGTCTGGGTGGCGCTACAGGAGTAGTGGGCGGGGTTAGGGCTGGACGTGGAGCTTTGGAGTTTCTGAACTAATGTGTTTATCGGTGTTAATGACACTGGTACTCATGATGATTTTTATGTGACTGTTTTGAGCCAATCCTGTTTTCATTCATGCATTCCTGTCCCAACGACAGACTGTACTGAAAACTGAAACAAAGAATGCAAATAAATGTAATAACTTGAAAATCTGCTTATTCTTTGAGCTGTGGCTGCAGCATCCTGCTATAATTATTATTGCTGATACATTTTTAGAAGACTCGGCTTCTGTAGAACAGTAATTCCCTCATGATGAAGAGGATGAAGGAAAGCGGGTCATCGGCGTGGTGAAGCTGAGGAAGGCTGCTGAACTAGACTCTGGCTAGACGTGTGCTGAAAGACTGCAGATCAACTGGCTGGAACCTGAACCCAGACTGCTCAGTCCCATCCTTGTTCCTCTGCTGAAACAGCTTGAATGACTTCAGCCCAGTAGCTCTCACTATTATGAATAGATTTGAGAAGCGTGAGGAGTCTCATCAACCCGCTGGCCTGGAACCTTTCGATCTGCTTACAAAGCAGAGAGATCCATGGAGGATGCTGTGAGAGATGGGTGCGTTTGTGATGGTCTACAAGTCTGGAAGTGCTTAATTTCACCATCTCAACCACTGAGCTGCCAGTTTCCTCTCCAAAATACTCTTTACTCCAGAGTCAAAGTTAGCTTAAAGTTACCCCATTTCCCATGACGTTTCCATAGAAAACGACTCACGCAATTTTCAGAACCTGTTTTGTACAAAACAAAGTTTTATAAATGAGGCCTCAGAACCTCTGAGGAGCTTACAACACCTTGTAGGATCCATGATGAGAAGAGTTGAGGATGATGTAGAGGCAAAAGAGGTCTAGGTACTGAAAAGGTGGTTAATGAAGGGGCTGCTGGAGAGTGCGTTTCTAACATCTGCTCAGTATTTGTCTCCCCCTGGTGGACCACTGCTGAAGAGCTACAGAAACATGATGGATGAAAAGCAAACTTCTGCTCTGATGTTTGTTAGATTTTATTCATTAGATAGAAACAGCTGTGTGAGATGACACAAGGCTCACATTATTACGAAGCAACCGACTTTTTCCAGTTTGTTTTGAAAAAGCCAATTCAAGATGAATATGTACAATGTAGCATACAGCACTGGCACACTATAAAACAAGTTTTTTTTTTTAATCCGAAGGCACCAGACGTGAGGCTAACACTGTATGACCCTGGGACGTAATTTTGGGGGGGGGGACGGGTGGGACCCCCACTTTTTCAAAAGGCAGTTTTGGTCCCCTGCACTTTTTTCCGTCCAAAAACAATATTACGCTACATTAAATGGATATAGTTGAGCACTAGGACCGAAACGGAAACCGGTTTCCTATTAGACCCGCCCAAAAGCTAATCTATTGGCTCTGCTGATACTTGCTAACGTATTATTGGCTGTTGCTGCTGTCACTCCAAATTGTAAACAGTCAGAACATGCTCACGTTGTTTTGCTAGTTTGGAGCCGCTAGGGAACACCGGTACTGAGTCACATCGTCAACTAGACGCTGTGTAATATCAGAGCTCAGCTCAGCTTCCATTACATAACATTTGAATAAGTGTTCATTTGTGAGTCTTTGGTAGTTAGGCACAGCCAGGAGGCAGCATGTCAAGAAAACGAAAAGTGGATATAAGAGACTTCTTTCAAAGTCAAAACGTAAGTTGGAACATGTGACACCCCTGCATTAAGCTCAGACTCACCTCCTCCTTCACAAACATACTCAAAACTAACTTTTACAAACGCATCTCCTCCACATAACTGACTCCTCGGACACAATTTATTCGTATTATTATAATTATTTTTTTTATTATTACTATTATCATCATAATTATTATTACTACTAGTAGTAGTAGTAGAAGTGTAACTTCAAAACTTTTATCATTTAACTTTATTGTAAACTTATCTATTGCAATGTATATGTTCACATTAAAAAGCTCTGAAAAATGAACAGTATCATCATCATCAACAGATTTTTTTAAGCTTAATGTCAAAGATGTACACTTTTCATTAGATTTATCTTATTTTTTCCATTTATTTTTTGTGTGTTGAAATGCAACAACTGTTTAAACACTTTTAAGGGAAAAAAACATATTTAATATGTTTTTATACACTCAAATGTTAGGGTGATGATCATGTGTAAAACATTAGTTCAGCATGTCCTCTAACACAGCAAATGAACAAACGGCCAGATCTCAGGAGGGACCGTTTATGTATAAATAATTTTTATACTTTTGACTAGGCCTGGGAAAGTAACACATTTTGCTGGACGATATTTTGTCCAACAAATTGTTGATGATAAACGATATCAATCATTGTCAACATTATCTAGACCAAAATAACCACTAATATAATGTTAATATATCATAATAATGCAAGTACACCCTTTAAAATGCAACAAATAAACCTTCATTTAACATTGAAATGTCCAGAACCAGAACTTCTAAATGAATAAAAATAACAAACAAAAATTAAATAAAAAAGGAATCTCACTCCCTGTTAGAAAATGTTGCACCAAAAACAATAAAAAAAGACCCAAAACAATAAATACAATGGCCTATCCATTGTCAACAGCCAAAACTGCACTTCAATAATGATAATAGATAAAAATAATAATAGAGTTGTACATTTTTTAACTTTGATATATATATATATATATATATATATATATATATATATATATATATATATATATATATATATATTGAGGATGGAAAAATTATTGAGATGGGCACGTGACGTGTCAAGGGGTCTTTACATAACACCCCCCACCCAAAATCTGCACAAGCCTGCTGTGTCCCCCCCACTTCTGAAATCAAAATTTCGTCCCTGCAATGTGATCTGACAGCACACACTGTAGCAACATGTCTGACCGAAAAAAAAAATTAACTATAGGCATGTTTACATTAGTTAGGGGAGTTCCTGGGATGGGGAACTTGACCAAGAGATAGGACGTGCCAGTCCTCTCAGCTGTTGTGTCTCCATTCAAATCCAGCCCTTTCAGAACTTGCACAGACGTCAGCAGATCACAACTGCTTTGGCAGTGAGTGATGTCACTGATCAGCCCCAAAAAGCACCCAAAGTAACATTAATAATATTAAAAGCATTTATTTCATAGAAGTACATCATAATGAGACAAAGAACGGTTCGAAGGATCTTTCATGGCGGTTAAAACGAAGAGTCGGAGTACCCGGCCCGGAGGGTTACCGGGGTCCCACCCTGGAGCCAGGCCTGGGATTGGGGCCCGTGAGCGAGCGCCTGTTGGCCGGGCTTTCGCCCATGGGGCCCGGCCGGGCCCAGCCCGAACCGGATACATGGGCTCGTCCAACTGTGGACCCACCACCCGCAGGAGGAACATGAAGGGTCCGGTGCAATGCGAATCGGGTGGCAGACCAAGGCGGGAGCCTTGGCGGTCCAATCCCCGGACAAGAAAACTAGTTTTTGGGACATGGAACGTCACCTCGCTGGCGGGGAAGGAGCCGGAGCTTGTGGCAGAGGTTGAGCGGTACCGGCTAGATATAGTCGGACTCACCTCGACACATTGCATTGGCTCTGGAACCCGAGACCTTGAGAGGGGTTGGACACTCTACTTTGCTGGAGTTGCTCTGGGTGAGAGGCGGAGGGCTGGGGTTGGCTTTTTGTTAGCCCCGAGACTCTCTGCCTGTGTGTTGGAGTTTACCCCGGGGGACAAGAGGGTAGCTTCCTTGCGCCTTCGGGTCGGGGAACGGGTCCTGACTGTTGTTTGTGCTTATGGGCCAAATATCAGTTCAGAGTACCCACCCTTTTTGGAGTCCCTGGGACGAGTGCTAGATAGTGCTCCATCAGGGGACTCCATTGTCCTGCTGGGGGACTTCAATGCTCACGTGGGCAATGACAGCTTGAAGTGGAGGGGTGTGATTGGGAGGAACGGCCCACCTAATCTGAACTCGAGCGGTGTTTTGTTATTGGACTTCTGTGCAAGCCGCAGTTTGGCCATAACGAACACCATGTTCGAACATAAGGATGCCCACCGGTACACTTGGTACCAGGGCAGCCTAGGTCACAGGTCGATGATAGATTTTGTAGTCGTATCATCTGACCTGCGGCCGTATGTTTTGGACACCCGAGTGAAGAGAGGGGCGGAGCTGTCAACTGATCACCACCTGGTGGTGAGTTGGATCAGATGGCAAGGGAACATGCCGCGTAGACCTGGCAGACCCAAACGCATAGTGAGGGTCTGCTGGGAACGCCTGGCAGAAGAACCTGTCAAGACGGTCTTCAACTCCCACCTCCGGCAGAGCTTTGACCACGTCCCGAGAGCAGTGGGGGACATTGAGTCCGAGTGGGCCTTGTTCCACTCTGCGATTGTCGAGGCGGCTGTTGCTAGCTGTGGTCGTAAAGTGGCCGGTGCCAGTCGTGGTGGCAACCCCGTACCCGCTGGTGGACACCAGAGGTTCGGGGAGCCGTCAGGCTGAAGAAGGAGGCCTACAGGGCGTGGCTGGTCTGTGGGTCTCCGGAGGCAGCAGACAGGTACCGGATAGCCAAGCGGGGTGCAGCAGTGGCAGTTGCCGAGGCAAAATCTCGGGCGTGGGAGGAGTTTGGTGAGCCCATGGAGAAAGACTATCGATCGGCTCCAAAGAGGTTCTGGCAAACTGTCCGGCGCCTCAGGAGAGGAAGGCAGCAACTCGCTCACACTGTTTACAGTGGGGATGGGGAGCTGCTGACGTCAACTGAGGCTATAGTCGGACGGTGGAAGGAATACTTTGAGGAGCTCCTCAATCCCACCAATGCGCATTCCGAGGAGGAACCAGAGCTGGGAGGCCTGGGGATGGACTGTCCGATCTCGGGGGCAGAAGTTGCTGAGGTAGTCAAACAACTACACAGCGGCGGAGCCCCGGGGGCGGATGAGGTTCGTCCTGGGTATCTCAAGGCTATGGATGTTGTAGGGCTGTCATGGTTGACACGTCTCTACAACATTGCGTGGTCATCGGGGGCAGTTCCTAGGGAGTGGCAGACCGGGGTGGTGGTCCCCATCTTTAAGAAGGGTGACCTGAGGGTGTGTTCCAACTATAGGGGGATCACACTCCTCAGCCTCCCTGGAAAGGTCTACGCCAAGGTACTGGAGAGGAGGGTCCGATCGATAGTTGAATCTCAGATAGAGGAGGAGCAATGTGGTTTTCGTCCTGGCCGTGGAACTGTGGACCAGCTCTATACCCTTGCAAGGGTGATGGAGGGGGCATGGGAGTTTGCCCAACCAATCCACATGTGCTTTGTGGATTTGGAGAAGGCTTATGACCGTGTCCCCAGGGGCACCCTGTGGGGGACGCTCCAGGAGTATGGGGTGGGTGGCTTTCTGTTAAGGGCCATTCAGTCCCTTTACCAGAGGAGCGTGAGTTTGGTCCGCATAGCCGGTAGTAAGTCGGACCTGTTCCCAGTGAGGGTTGGACTCCGCCAGGGCTGCCCTTTGTCACCGGTTCTGTTCATCACTTTTATGGACAGAATTTCTAGGCGCAGCCGTGGTGTGGAGTGTGTCGAGTTTGGTGGCAGGAGAATCTCGTCTCTGCTTTTTGCGGATGATGTGGTCCTCCTAGCTTCATCCAGCTCTGACCTTCAGCTCTTGCTGGGTAGGTTCGCGGCCGAATGTGAAGCGGCTGGGATGAGGATCAGCACCTCCAAATCTGAGACCATGGTTCTCGACCGGAAAAGGGTGGCTTGCCACCTCCGGGTCGGGGGAGAGGTCCTACCTCAAGTGGAGGAGTTTAAGTATCTCGGGGTCTTGTTCACGAGTGAGGGTAGGAGGGATCGGGAGATCGACAGGCGGATTGGTTCGGCGTCCGCATCACTGCAGACGCCGAGCCGATCTGTCGTGGGGAAGAGGGAGCTGAGCCAGAAAGCCAGGCTCTCGATTTACCGGTCGATCTACGTCCCAATCCTCACCTATGGTCATGAGCTTTGGGTAATGACCGAAAGAACGAGATCGCGGATACCAGCGGCCGAAATGAGTTTCCTCCGTAGGGTGGCCGGGCTCAGCCTTAGAGATAGGGTGAGGAGCTCGGACATTCGGGAGGGACTCGGAGTAGAACCGCTGCTCCTCCGGATCGAAAGGAGCCAGTTGAGGTGGTTTGGGCATCTGGTCAGGATGCCTCCTGGACGCCTCCCCGGGGAGGTGTTTCGGGCATGTCCTACTGGCAGAAGGCCCCCGGGTCGACCCAGGACACGTTGGAGAGGTTACATCTCCAATCTGGTCCGGGAACGCCTTGGGGTCCTGCCGGAGGAGCTGGTGGACAAGGCCGGGGAGAGGACGGCCTGGAGCTCCCTAATTGGGATGCTGCCCCCGCGACCCGGACCCGGATAAGCGGAGGAAGACGAAGACGAAGACATCATAATTTAATCCATTCCGAGGACAAGAGCAGCTCTAAGTTTTGTAAGACAAGCCCCGTTAGTTTAGTCTGTGGGGGAATTTCCCCGTTTTTTCCGGTTGGGAGTTAGATTTTAAATGTTGAAATGTAAGGAGGCTTCATGGCTACGTAAACACAACCCTCACATAGACTGGAACACAGCTGAAGTTCTGAACTGTCCGTCCAATGTCATGCATCCTGTCTGCTTGTGGCAGAGAGACTCCAGGTCAGTCTATTCCAGGTATCGAGCAAACATTCCCCAACCTCTCTAGGGTCCCCCCTGACTAACATGATCTCAAAGAGGTGTTCAACAAGCACCGTGCCTGCTCAGCTCCCTCCTCATAGGCCCTATGATTGTGCCATTGATCTGCTGCCTGGTGCCTTTCCCCCTAGGGGAAGGTTGTATTCACTGTCTGGTCCAGAGAACCTGGCTATGGAACAATAAAAGCTGGCATAATCCGCCCTTCATCATCCCCTGCTAGAGCAGGATTTTTCTTTGTGGGTAAGAAGGATGGATCTCTTAGACCATATATCACCAAATGGCGGATAGGTCCGGATCCGGACCAAAGGATGGTTCTGTCCAGACCGGTAGGCAAAGTCCCAGGGAAAAAAAATAAATCCCACAAACAAATCAGCGCTGTATGCAGTAAAACTGTGGGCGCAGATCCACCTGTTATCACGGTAATCACCTGCCCTTTATGGCCTATTTTTAGGTAGAAAGCAATTCAACCCAAGCCTTTAGCTTTCAGTGAATGATAAATACAGAAGAGTGGACATGGCATGCTTGAATGTGAGAAAAGAGGATTCAGAAAACAGAACTTTTAAAAGTGAGTGGATGAACCAGTATGAGTTCCTTCTTCCAACCAGCAAAACTTTGTGTCTAATATGCTGTGAAACAGTTAGTCCGAAAGCGAGAATATTACACATCACTATGAAACGAAACACACGTTTTTTGAAGCAACGTATCCACCGAAGTCTGAAGTGAGAACACGGAAAATAGATTAGCTAAAAAGTCAGTATGACAGATTCACCCGACTCATCATGCACTCTTTCACTGCACAGCCGCGTGCCTACGAGGGTTCTCTGCGCATCGCTTGGATTTTAGGACAGCATAAAAAAACATTCAGTGACGTGACGGCCGTGAAGAAGTGTTTGACTGCTGCTGCAAAGACGCTGCTCGAAGGTAAACAAAATGATGAACTATGTGAAAAAATGAAACTAATCCCAATGTCAGCTACAACAACAATCAGAAAATCTGAAGTGTTGGTGCAGAGTGCAGAATGCGTATCATTAGCCAATGATGAGTCCACAGATGATGCAGAACTAGTGGTACATGTGAGATTTTTTCTCAAAGAAAAGAGAGTGAAGACTTGCTGGGTCACTGGAGACACAAACAAGAGAAGAGGACATATATGAGGCTATTAACCCTCTCAGGCTCAAAATAAATTTTGATAAACGGACGAACAACTAAGTCCTTCAGGGGTACTTCTGAGTTAAAAATGCTCATGAAATACGTATGCGGAGTAACCAGGTAGGACGGATTTAATGTTGCAAACCTGCAACGCCTGCCTCTAGAGGGTTAAGGACATGCTGATAAAGAGGGGAGTAGATCCCAAAAAGGTGATCTCAGTCACTACAGATGGTGCCCTATCCATGGTTGGAAGAGAGAAGGGGGCTGTGACACGGATGAAAGAGGACAACTCAGACCTTATTGCATATCACTGCATCATCCATCAGACTGTTCTGTGTGCTACTCTGAAGGAAGAGTTTCGTTTCATTCATTCATTTGTATCACGATGAAGGAGCCATTTCTCAGGGTTATTATCCTCTAACAACTGTTCCCTTTTGACACAGTGCCAGAGTGCATGAAACAGCCTCAAGGTCATGCATTCGCTTCTAAACTGTTTACATTCCAGCAATGAAGACAGAAGATGAAGACTCCTTTCTTTTCTTTTATTAAAAACCAAATAACTCTATCTTCAATAAAGCTAATCAAAACAACTGTTAGTCAATAATACCATGTGACCGATCTGTGAAATCACATTATTATGATTAATATGTTTTAATAAGTGAATGACTTATTCTAGCCACTAGACACACTGATACACTAAGGTAAATAATCACATGACACATTGCTGTTGCTGATCCAATCAGAATCTTCCCCGTCTGAAGCGTGGCAGAGTCTCTGTGGTGTTTATTTAATCTGTCAGCTTTGATTCGTCCAGAATCATAAACATCCAGATTAATAAAACACTTCCAACGCCATTTTCCAGTTCAGTATTCAACAAGATCTCAAGATCCCCTGAAGTTCACCGCATGCTAAGTGGAGTATGGAAAGGCCATCCATACTCTTCTTTTTAAGCTAAGAACTACCAAGCTGGGAAACCTGCCGTTGTTATCAACCAACAACGGTGCCTTCAGAATAAATGGTAAATGGCCTGTATTTGATATAGCGCCTTCTAGAGTCCTGGAACCCCCCAAGGCGCTTTACAACACAATCAGTCATTCACCCATTCACACACACATTCACACACTGGTGGTGATGAGCTACAATGTAGCCACAGCTGCCCTGGGGCGCACTGACAGAGGCGAGGCTGCCGAGCACTGGTGCCACCAGTCCCTCCGACCACCACCAGCAGGCAACGTGGGTTAAGTGTCTTGCCCAAGGACACAACGACAGCGACAGACTGAGCGGGACTCGAACCAGCAACCTTCCGATTACGGTGCGAGCACTTAACTCCTGTGCCACCGATAAAATCTGAACTCGCTGACCCAAGGAGGGTCCCCTTTTTGATGCTGTGAAACACCTGTCACTTTTACCTGGAGACTATCTAAAGACTGGTTTGTCGTACTGTCGACGCTGTTTCATCGGCTCCAGTACCAGAGGAAGGTCGTGGACCTGGCATCCGGATCTGTACGGAGGTCTCACTGAAGCGTATGTGGATGCGACACAAATGGCGTCTCATGTGTTTATGACCACAGTTCAAACTTGATCAGTTAGGAGCAAAACATCATATCCCACTCAGACTCGCTTCTCCGGAAACGGAGGTTCTGAACTGACATCACACACACACACACTCCACCTCACACTTCATTCCAACAAACATCCATCATTAGAGAGTTAGTCTTGTTAAATTGTTTAAAATAATTTTAGTAATACATTTTCTTAAACGTTTGAAAGTCTCTCTTCTCTTGTCTCTCAGTTCATGCAAAGTGTTTAATTTCCCTGTAATAAAAAGAACAAATCTTCTGATTTAAATAACCCAGGGTCCATAAGATGGGATCCATACTAGGTATGGATCTTTAATGTCGTATGGTCTTAAATTAAATCATATTCTATTCCATTCATTCATTCATTCATTCATTCATTCATTCATTCATTCATTCATTCATTCATTCAATTTTATTTATTTCAGGCAATGGCACAGTAAATTAAACAAGGTAACAATTAGTTAAATAATATAAGTAATTTAGTGCAAAGGAATATACATAAATGGCCATGCAATTCTGCCTGAAAAGGAGTGGGAAAAAGAAAATTTATATAATCCCACCCCAGATCCCTATTCAGTGAGTAAACTCAAGCTTCACTGTTGATTATTCAATCATTCTTTTCCTATATAAAAGAGTGATGGCGTTACCACAGGCAACTGTAAAGTTTTTACAGTTTAACAACAAATTACACCAACAATGGTAAAGGAAAAATATCAACAAGGAACATTTATAAGACAGAGTAAAACGACAGAATAAATTAAATTAGGGATTCTCATCTCTATACTTTGTCCAGACCTTATGTTTACATAACAGTTTAAATCGATTAATAGTTTGACATTGCTTGTGTTGTAAGTCCAGTTTGTTCCAGAGCTTCACTCTGCATACCAGGGGCGGCGTTAGGCCCGGCTACTTGGGCTCAAGCCCCAAATGTTTTATGAAAAGACTAGTGCGTGTTACGTGTGTGTGTGTATGTGCGCGCGCGTGTGTTAAGCCCCGGATCTTCTTCAGTCCTAAATCCACCCCTGCTGCATACCGACACACAGAAATATTTACGAGTAGTTTAAACTCTTAGCAATGAAAAATATCCAAAACCTCTGAAGTTATGAACACGTTCAGGAATTAAAAAGAAACGTACGTTAGATGGTAATAATTTATTGAATGCTTTGTATAGAGCTCGGGGAGTTGACGTCACTTCTCCTGGCATGTAACAGTTCAAATCGAAGCTGCGCCATCTTGGCAGGCAGAAGGCCACAGCTGGGCTATTTGTTATTGTCAGAAAACTCAGTCAAACAGGAAATATGGTAGATTCTTGTTGTGCCCCAGGATGCAGAACAGACGCCGCAAATGTTGGATCACCGCAATGAAACGCGCTAGTGACCGGGCTAAAATGAAGCTGTGGGATCCCGAGAGTAAAGGTTTTCGCGTATGCAGCGACCACTTCATATCAGGTACTTAAACCAATGTTTCCTCAACTGTATATGGTATTTATTTTAAATGTTTTTATTACGGTTCTTAGTGGGCTTCCTAATCTTATTTTGGCATGGCTTTTTCTGTCTTATTACCCATAGCAACAAATAAACATCATGTAAAACATTGCCTCGTGAGTTTTGCGTGCTGCCGTTTATGTGTCTTATGATCACAGCAATTAACCGGCTAAGCTGTATTTAATTTTTAATCAATGGTTGATCAATTGTCAGATCAAACATAAAAAGCACTTTGGATTGCTATTATCTGTCACACCGAGACAGATCTCAGACAGATCCTGAGACGCTCCTGCCTGACATATTTATTTTATTCATGGAAAAAAAATCAGACTAGTGATTTCTCTTGGAGTTCAATTTATACATTCAAACAGCACAGCACTCTATTTAAACTACTTACATGCAAATCTATGTTATTTGTCCATCCATCCATTTTCATCCGCTTATCCGGAGTCGGGTCGCAGGGGCAGTAGCCTAATGCCGGATTCATGCTTCTCCGTCTGCGTCAGTGCGGAGACACGCAACGCCATTATCCATCCTTGCGGGCCTGCTGGAGAGCTCCGCAAGGACAGACGGAGTCAAGCTCTCTTTTCTAAACATCCGTCCATCGAGACGGAGAACGCAAGCTTGTGATTGGTCAGGGCACCGCTGTCGACGTCTACACCGCCGCCATTGCACCCTCAAAAATATAAAATTAGCCGAGGATAACGAGCGGCAGACACGGAGCAGCTTGAAGAATACCTCATGAAAAACTCTCAAAAACATGAACGTTTAATTCCCCGTGACTGGAGGAGTGAAAAGATGCACAGCAAGCTTTTTATTTGTGGACGGAAATGACAAGAAACGTGGGTTTAGAGATGGCGAGCGCATGAAGAGGTGGAGGAGGATGAGAGACAAATTTTTCTGTGTTGAAAAGTCTCTTATATAGCAAAAAAACACAATATAATCACACTATCTTGGACCGGATACATGACAGGATACCACAGAACAGCGCTACGCCCTCTGTTGTTCTGCCGGGGAATTGCTTTGCAACACTCCCCAGGAGACGGAAAAGTATGAGAGCAAAATGCTTCCATCAATCCATGCGTGTGTGTCACTTGCGGAGCTGACACAGAAGCATGAATCAGGCTTAAGTCGAGAGGCCCAGACTTCCCTCTCCCCAGCCACTTGGGCCAGCTCCTCTGGGGAAATCCCAAGGCGTTCCCTGGCCAGGTCCGCTCTGACAGCTTCTGGCATTTTTAAAATGTATCCCAGGGGCATGGTTAGGGCAGGAGATGTTCAGTCAATTTAATTTCTGACTATATAAAACGATTTCTTCGGTTTTCAAGTGTGAAGTAAATTCTGACGGAGTAAAATCCAAGCCGATCTCGTTCATTTTGTTTATATTTGTTGCCTGCCAACATGGCGTCTACTCTCTGAGAGTCACGTGACGTCCAGAGCTCTATTGGACTATTGATGTAACAAGATCATCAAATTTTAGCAGCATTGATTGCGTAAACATCTGATGGGTGTGTTCTACAAACCCACCCTTGTGTTTCATGAAGTCATGAGTACAACAATAAAATTCATCATTTACCTCAGAGCATCATCATCCCATCAGCACCGTCTGCTGAGAGATTTTCCGAGAGAAGTGGAAGCAAATGCAAACGAACTCCTGCTGTACAACAATGTAAGATGGCTGAGTAAAGGGAACGCTTGCGCTAGATTCTGGTCCATTCTGAATGGGATTAAGTCTTTTTGCAACAGCTGAAGAATCAGAGCCACACAGTTTTCAATGTTTCTGAAAGACTAACACAACATGTGTTGGCCTTTTTGACTGACATCACAGCACACCTTTTTTTTTTTTTGTTTTATTTTATTTTTTTCCCCCGTGTCCTATCTGGCTGTGAAGCAAACAGAATTGATGTCTGAATGCTGGTGACAAGCCTTATCAAATCAAATCAAAGATACTCTATTAATCCCAGAGGGAAATTACAGATTTACTCTCAGGTGGAGCATCAAAGCTTCTGCTTTAATGTCACGCCTGATACTAAAAACTTTATTGTTATTGTTTTTTGAATGCTTTATAATTCCGACCCGACACGGAGACAGAGGTGAAAGAGAAAGGAAGAGACAAAAGGAGGGGTGGGGTGGGGGTGGGGGTGGGGGGGGGGGGGGGGGGTGCACAAAAATAAACAATCAATAATGAACAAGAGTCTGCTTCTAGAGCTGCAGAAAGAGAAAATGGACCAAAAAGGGGGGGGGGGGGGGGGTTGGGGACACACAACAATACAGCTAGAGCAAGCTATCGCATCGCTGCGTCAACCTGATGAGGAAATATAAAATCAACATTGTTTTACTAAACAATCACACGATAATAACTCACAGTGCATTTAGTGCCAACCACAGCCTTAAGACATGTGTTGAAAATGCCCAAGTCCATACTTATGAGAGCACCTGTGTGCGTACACGTGCTTGTATATGTAAGGTTTCTCTATAGGAGCGTCCAATGAAGAGTGTGGGGGCCACAGATCTGAGCAGGGTCCAGCCAGCTGTGGGGTGTTTCTGTTTGGGCGACAGAAACGCCTTAGTGGGGGTTACTGTAGCATTTTACCAACCAATCAGAATGGGCATCAAAAATACGTAACAATACGTAATTTCCACAGCTACAGTTCTGTCAAAACCAAATAGTCTACACGATATGTCCGTCAGTATTTGTCGTTTTTATACAACTACATTATGTCTATATGCTAATATGTAAGTCCCGATAGAACAAACGCAATGCTTGCGTTATTTACTTAGTCATCATTTTGTTAAAATAAAGACTGAAAGGTTGATGAAAGTCACAGGCCAGGCAGTTAGCTGCTACATTTAGCCATGCTATCACTAGCGTTAAGTACTACTAAACTTTGTAATGTAATGGAACATTGTTGTTTCTTCATTAAAAAGCACCCATTTGTTTTAAGAAGTAGAAGTATGCTAAAACAGTTCCGTTATGTCTATTTGATTATCAAACATGATTAGCCAAAACAAATAAAGTGGCATGATGATAATATATGGTTCTCTTTTGTTTTTAGCGTCATTTGTCGATATTGTGCAGTGGCCAAAAGCCACAGGCAGTACAATGCAACAACCCCAAGTGTACTCTACTCCACTGTCCATTTTGTCCAAATTGTAAAGGAGATGACATAAGGGTGGAGGTGCATATCCAGAGCCACAAAAACACAGCGGTACATCACGGAGGTATGGTCATAACCAAGCAAAAAATATATATACGTTAAATTGATAATATATGTAGTAATACATTTTTTTTGTACTTTATTAGTTTTAACATAATATACAAATTGATTTAGTTGAATGAGTCTTTCTCAGTAAGTACAGTACCGTATTTTCTGGAGTATAGGTCGCTCCGGAGTATAAGTCTCATCAGCCATAAAATGTATAATGAAGAAGAAAAAACATACCGTAAATCCTCTAATACAGGCCGGTATTCAATTAAAGGCCGGGTCTCCAATTTTGGCCGGTGCTGGAGTCGGCGGAGGTAAATAATGGCCGGTCTCTTATTGTGGCTGGGTGGAATGTGGTAACAAGCAAGTACGGGGGCGGTTGTGTCATCGTCTCACTTTTGATTTGCCAGTGAAAGACCGCGAGGGTAACTTTAACCGTGTGGAGACGAAGAGGAGGCGAAAATTTGATATCAAGTTCAAAGAGAACGTGCGCTGCAGAACACTGGGGAGCAATAGGGGTTGTATGAACTAGTCGACTTCACTATAGTGACTTTTTATGCCTGTCGTCGTCGACTAGTCGCTGTCACGTGATAATGACCGACAAAATGCAGCCCTCGGAAAAGACAGCAGCCTGCTATCAGCAGGTGACAAGCTCCTGCGCTCGAGGGGGCAACGCGCTGTGTCAGAGCGTCGGTACTGACACGCGATCGTTCATGTCGGTTCATTTCCTTTGATGTTTTCTGTCTTTTATTTGCGCCTGATGCGTTTCGCTGTGGAGCGGGGCGCATCAACTTGTCATCCGGTGACGCACCGATCACTGATGCGGCCGGCAAGCAGCGAGCACTCCGCTGTTTTTGCGGTCGGTAGATCTTTTAGGACTGCAGTTCAAAGGTAACTCATAAGGTGAATATATATGAAGCCAGGTAGCAGTTTCTCTTTAGGATTGAGAGGAGATACAGGAAGATAATAAACAGACAGGACAGAAAAATAGTCAAATAAAAACAAGTTAGTTTTTGTACCTGCTGGTTGCAACAAACAGACACCATTGAAGGTAATCAGAAGTGAAGAACAGAAAATGAAATAATTATTTTAATGTTTAGAGCAGCAGGAACTCCGAGAGGCTGCAGGCGCATCAGTGAGTTTGCGGCCGCTGCGCAGGGGGAGGGGGGAGATGGCTGAAGCAGAAACTACCGTTGTTAAAAAAAATGTGTTTAACTTTGAAAATGTGGGTGCAATATTAATTGTCAAAAACTCCAGCGAACCATTAGTTCATTTTGCTCAAATAGAAATATAGGCCTGCCTCTAATACTGGCCCTCCTTCCAATAAAGGCCTGGAGCTTGATGAGCTTGAGTCAAATACAGGCCCGGGCCTGTATTAGAGGATTTACGGTATATAAGTCGCACTGGACTATAAGTCACATTTTGGGGTGAAATTTTATTGTTTTTCTTACAAAATCGGAGACCAAGCATTTCACATTGTAAGACAAGTACCGGTAACAATAACAGAATAAACAACCAGCTGTTGCATCAGGGGTACGCAGCAGCGCGCCACGGTCTCCAGCAGAGGATGGCAGTGTTTCAAACCCTCCCAGTGGGTGGGGAGAGCTCATTCCTGAGCCAGAGCCGGCCCGCAGCACCCCGCCACAGGCTGCAGCAGGTGTGTTTGAAACCCTTCCAGCGGGACAGGAGAGCTCATCCCTGGTCTGGAGCCGGCCCGCGGCAGCGCGATATATACATAATTTGGTATATGTCACTTTGGTATATAAGTCGCAGGACCAGCCAGACTATGAAAAAAAGTGTGAATTATAGTCCGGAAAATACGGTATGTAGTGTGTAAGGATCTGTTCCCATCTCTGTGTACATTTCCCTAGATCTTTTTTTTTTTTGTTGCCATTTTGCCTTTTTAATTACGTTTTCTTTTTAAAGAATTACTTATCAGTGTTTTAATGTAAGTAAAAAAAAATATTGACATACTGCTTTCCAGTAGTGCTGTGTCACGTTTCTTCACTAAAACTATTCAATTCTGGGCCTGGAGGTCCAGTATCCAGCACGTTTTAGTGGTTTCTCTGATCTAACACACTTGATTCGCTTGTGCAGCAGCTCATCAGGCTCTGCAAAAGCCTGTTAATCACCTACTGATTAAAATCAGGTGTGTTGAAACAGAGTTTAAACTAAAATGTGCTGGATACCGGACCTCCAGGCCCAGAATTGAATACCCCTGCTATAGAGATTGTTTTTACACATTAAATGTTTGAAATATTCTTTACTGCAAGTATTATAATTAATGTGTAAATTTCTTTCTTTCTTTCTGACTTTTTCATTTACACATGTAACTGGGGTTGCAGAGGTGGTACTCACTACCACAGCAGTTTCTGCCCACATGTTTTTTCAAGAAAGAAGGCAACCACAATTCATCTTAATAACTGCCATACCAAGAGCCAGCTGCACCTACTCCTGTCTAATCTGCCCCAGAGCCAGTCACAGCCAGTGTCACAGACCCAGGCACTCCTTTCTAATCTACCCCAGAGCCAGCAGCCAGTGGCACAGACCCCGCCACCCCTGCCTAAACTGCCCCAGAGCCAGCAGCCAGTGGCACAGACCCATTCACCCCTGCCTAAACTGCCACAGAGCCAGCAGCCAGTGGCCAGGACCAGCACATCTTCTAATGTGAATAGAGTTAAGTGCGCAATTTGTAATGTTGACATGAACACTAAATACTTACGATAGCACATGAGTCACCAGCATCCCATTGTTAAGGAGTACATCCGAGTAGATTGACACCTACCATGCAAATCGTTGGACATTAACTTGGGCATATATGCTGTTGCAAAATCATTCAACAGCAATAGTGCACCAATCCACATTAAAAAACAAACCTCAGGCACAAACCACCAAATTAGCTGTCCTTTAACCTTTAGCTGGCCTGTAACCGCAACACTGAAGTAATGCAAAGGAGCGGGTTTACTTCTTATGACTGTGCTCATATACAGTCTTTGAGGTATTGTCCACCATTCCTCCCTTCTAATGTCCAGCTCGAGGAGGATGTCCTTACAGAAATGGTAGGCAGCAAATGGTTTGGTGAGAACAAAAAAATTGCATGTTTGCAGAAACAACAAGCGGCAACAGAAAAAGGTATTCCTCTCAGTATTGAAGTTAAAGTTCGAAGTTCAGCAAGGAGAAAATTAGTTTCAGTCTATGAGCAGCACCTGTCATACAGTAATCACTTTGGCAGAATGATGGTTATGCTTGACACAGTAAAAAATACATGGCACTGTCACTGTACAGCTAGAAAACAGGCTAGCATCCACAAATGCATTGCAAAATGGCACCCGTTCCATACAAGAAAAGATTACTTCTCAGGTAACGCTAATGATGGCATTGATGGGAGTGATGTGGCTGAAGATGACCCTGAAACTCGTCGTCGTCTTCCTCCGCCTATCCGGGTCCGGGTCACGGGGGCAGCATCCCAACTAGGGAGCTCCAGACCGTCCTCTCCCCGGCTACCTCCACCAGCTCCTCTGGCAGGACCCCAAGGCGTTCCCAGACCAGATTGGAGATGTAACCTCTCCAACATGTCCTGGGTCGACCCGGGGGCCTCCTGCTGGCAGGACATGCCCGAAACACCTCCCCAGGGAGGCATCCAGGAGGCATCCTGACTAGATGCCCAAACCAACCTCAACTGACTCCTTTCGATCCAGAGGAGCAGCGGTTCTACTCCGAGTCTCTCCTGAATGCCCGAGCTCCTCACCCTATCTCTAAGGCTGAGCCCGGCCACCTTACGGAGGAAACTCATTTCGGCCACTTGTATCCGCGATCTCGTTCCTTCGGTCATTACCCAAAGCTCATGACCATAGGTGAGGATTGGGAAGTAGATTGACTGGTAAATCGAGAGCCTGGCTTTCTGGCTCAGCTCCCTCTTCACACTCCATGCCACAGCTCCGCCTAGAAATTCTGTCCATAAAGGTAATGAGCAGAACCGGTGACAAAGGGCAGCTCTGGCGGAGTCCAACCCTCACCGGGAATAGGTCCGACTTACTACTGGCTATGCGGACCAAACTCACGCTCCTCTGGTAAAGGGACTGAATGGCCCTTAACAGAAAGCCACCCACCCCATACTCCTGGAGCGTCCCCCACAGGGTGCCCCTGAGGACACGGTCATAAGCCTTCTCCAAATCCACAAAACACATGTGGACTGGTTGGGCAAACTCCCATGCCCCCTCCATCACCCTTGCAAGGGTATAGAGCTGGTCCACAGTTCCACAGCCAGGACGAAAACCACATTGCTCCTCCTCAATCTGAGATTCAACTATTGATCGGACCCTCCTCTCCAGTACCTTGGAGTAGACCTTTCCAGGGAGGCTGAGGAGTGTGATCCCCCTATAGTTGGAACACACCCTCAGGTCAACCTTCTTAAAGATGGGGACCACCACCCCGGTCTGCCACTCCACAGGAACTGCCCCCGATGACCACGCAATGTTGCAGAGATGTGCCAACCACGACAGCCCTACAACATCCATAGCCTTGAGATACACAGGACGAATCTCATCCGCCCCCTGGGCTCCGCCGCTGTGTAGTTGTTTGACTACCTCAGCAACTTCTGCCCCGAGATTCCCCAGGTCTCCCGGCTCTGGTTCCTCCTCGGAATGCGCATTGGTGGGATTGAGGAGCTCCTCAAAGTTTTCCATCCACCATCCGACTATAGCCCCAGTTGACATCAGCAGCTCCCCATCCCCACTGTAAACAGTGTGAGCGAGTTGCTGCCTTCCTTTTCTGAGGCACCGGACAGTTTGCCAGAACCTCTTTGGAGCCGATCGATAGTCTTTCTCCATGGCCTCACCAAACTCCTCCCATGCCCGAGATTTTGCCTCAGCAACTGTCACTGCTGCACCCCGCTTGGCTATCCGGTACCTGTCTGCTGCCTCCGGAGACCCACAGACCAGCCACGCCCTGTAGGCATCCTTCTTCAGCCTGACGGCTCCCCGAACCTCTGGTGTCTACTAGCAGGTACGGGGGTTGCCACCACGACTGGCACCGGCCACCTTGCGACCACAGCTAGCAACAGCCGCCTCAACAATCGCAGAGTGGAAAAAGGCCCACTCGGAGTCAATGTCCCCCACTGCTGTCGGGACACGGTCAAAGCTCTGCTGGAGGTGGGAGTTGAAGACCATCTTGACAGATTCTTCTGCCAGGCATTCCCAGCAGACCCTCACTATGCGTTTGGGTCTGCCAGGTCTACGCGGCATCTTCCCCTGCCATCTGATCCAACTCACCACCAGGTGGTGATCAGTTGACAGCTCCCCTCCTCTCTTCACTTGGGTGTCCAAAACATACGGCCGCAGGTCAGATGATACGACTACAAAGTCTATCAACGACCTGCGACCTAGGCTGCCCTGGTACCAAGTGTGCCGATTGGCATCCTTACGTTCGAACATGGTGTTCTTTATGGCCAAATTGTGGCTTGCACAGAAGTCCAATAACAAAACACCACTCGAGTTCAGATCAGGCGGGCCGTTCCTCCCAATCACACCCCTCCAGGTCATGCTGTCATTGCCCATGTGAGCATTGAAGTCCCCCAGCAGGACAATGGAGTCCCCTGATGGAGCACTATCTAGCACTCGTCCCAGGGACTCCAAAAAGGGTGGGTACTCTGAACTGATATTTGGCCCATAAGTACAAACAACAGTCAGGACCCGTTGCCCGACCCGAAGGCGCAGGGAAGCTACCCTCTCGTCCCCCGGGGAAAACCCCAACACACAGGCAGAGAGTCTTGGGGCTAACAAAAAGCCAACCCCAGCCCTCCGCCTCTCACCCGGAGCAACTCCAGCAAAGGAGAGTGTCCAACCCCTCTCAAGGACTTGGGTTCCAGAGCTAATGCTATGTGTCGAGGTGAGTCCGACTATATCTAGCCGGTACCGCTCAACCTCTGCCACAAGCTCCTGCTCCTTCCCCCCCAGCGAGGTGACGTTCCATGTCCAAAAAACCAGTATCGTTGTCCGGGGATCAGACCGCCAAGGCTCCCGCCAAGGCTCCCGCCTCGGTCTGCCACCCGACCCACACTGCACCGGACCCTTCATGTTCCTCCTGCGGGTGGTGGGTCCACAGTTGGATGAGCCCACGTATCCGGTTCAGGCTGGGCCCAGCCGGGCCCCATGGGCGAAAGCCCAGCCACCAGGAGCTCGCTCACGGGCCCCAACCCTAGGCCTGGCTCCAGGGTGGGACCCCGGTAACCCTCCGGGCCGGGTACTCCGACTCT
This sequence comes from Nothobranchius furzeri, assembly GCF_043380555.1. Lineage (NCBI taxonomy): Eukaryota > Metazoa > Chordata > Actinopteri > Cyprinodontiformes > Nothobranchiidae > Nothobranchius > Nothobranchius furzeri. The sequence goes on along the minus strand of NC_091752.1, from coordinate 62,258,167 downwards.
TTGATTGTATATCCATGAAAGATCCTCTGAACCGTTTTTTGTCTCATCCTTCACCTAAGACCAATTTGTCATGCGAGTCCCTACCAGGGGCACAAAGTGCCCCAGACAACATAGCTCCTAGGATCATTAGGGCACTCAAACTCCTCCACCACAATAAGGTGATGGTTCAAGGAGGAACTGAAAACAGAATATAGCAGGGGCCCTACTTCAACCCCCCACAAGGCGAGGACTTTAAATGAATAGTGAAATACCTCCATGCCAACAGAAGACTTCCCAATGAATTGCCTTTGTGGTTTTCCGACCTGTCAAGTGAAGTTGAACTGCCAAGACATTTAATACCGAAAGAACAAACTTACCCTGCATGTCCTGGCCATGTTCTTCTTCAATTCAATTCCATTCAAAGATACTTTATTAATCCCAGGGGGAAATTAGAGCTTCAGTACACACAATTCTGAGATCAGACATACATACATGGACATAGACACATGGCAAGAATTGGTGATTGTGGTCATTCACAACCCGAGTCGCGCTACCTTTGTGACCCCATTGTCATAGCAACATCTGCAAAAATAATAACTATCAAAGGAGACATTGAAGGTTGGTATCATGTTACCTAAATTGAAATGTATTTGTTGTTCCAAGGTTTACATGGTGTTTGTATTGATTTCTTTGTTACACAGGAGTGGCAACATACTTCAAAAGATGCAGTTTGTGTGGTTTGATGCTGCGATACCAAGAGTATGAGGACGGACTGCACAATTTCAATGATCGAATCATTCTGACTCTACATGTTTCAGTCTACCTCAGAAACTGCCTTCAGTTAATCATGCAATGTGGTAAATGTTATATTTAATGAACTTTTTGGGCCTCTACAATTTCAGACACATACAGCTTTAGGCAGATCAATTGAGATGTGGGAGTTGTTTGAAATGATGACGGGTAGACAGATGACCCTGCTGCTTCACCTGCTGTACCAGTCAGTTCAGTCCAATGCCGCTCCAGCTTACACTAGCGAGCAATATTTGCAGGACCTGAAGAACCATCTGCCAGCAGCGTTTTCTTTTGCACAGACAAATCTGGAGCAATCGGCTGAGAGCAGGAAGGCTTATTATGATCAATAGGCCTCACATTCTGAACTCAACATAGGTGATGAGGCCTGGTTCCACAACTTTGCTCCTAATTCCGGTCACACAAAAGTCACCTCTGGTAAACTGGCTAAGAAAATTTTGCAGAAGTGGTCAGGTCCATACCTGATAACTGAAAAACTCTCTCCGGTCGTGTATCAGATCAAGGTCACCAAAGGTAACAAATATCCTGTCTGTAAGTGGGTCCACAGGAACCAAATCAAACCACACAAGGGTTCCACTAAATTGGATGATATTACAACCCATAAATCTAATATCCCAACTTGAATCAAACCAAAAGGGGGGTGAATTTTCCATCCGCTCTCACTCGGTTCTCTGATTCAAGTCACACAAGTTCTGTTGTGTGTATGTGTGTGTGCGTGGATAGAATTCATGTCTAAACATATCATACAGACTTGGTTGACTTTGTTGTGGTCATGCTGTGGGTTTCCATAGTTATATGACTGAGTTCATAACAGTTCAAAGTGAGTAACTCCACTAACTGTTATGTTTAATCCAAATTCCATTTTCTTTTATTTTTCAATTCCTAGTGATTTTGAAAATTTTTGCAATTTTTATACATTTTATGACTGATTTAAGTTCACTTTATGCTTCAGTTTTATTTACTAGTCACTGATTCCTACTGTTATGGACATTTTATATTTCACACACACGCACGCACGCACGCACGCACGCATGCACGCACGCACGCACGCACACACACACACACACACACACACACACACACACACACACACACACACACACTACATTTTTCTTCTGGTTTATTTTTCTTCTGGTTTTTTTAGCTGTTGTGTCAGCTTCTGGGTTTTAAATACTGCCACACCACCCTTCCTTAAAACGAGGAACAGTTTAGAGCTGTGTGTGGCTAAAATAACTAGACATTCTGCATTTTTCCAATTGGACTACAAAAATCTTAGCGAGAAGAAAAAATGGCGGATTGGCTCTGTGTTTCGCGGAGGGCCATGACCATATTTGGTAGTTATTGTGACGACATAAATTTCAGATGTATTAGGTATTTTTGAAAAACTGAACGGGTGGACAAATATGCCCAAAACTTCATTATTAAATATCTAAATAGCAACTCTAGTGAATAATATAAACCATTTTGCTCACTTAAGCCCTTTTCAGACAGACATTCTGGAACATTTGTGAACAATTCAATCCGGTTTTTAACCGGAACTGCGCTTTCAGACACACCGCTTTTGTACCGGAACTTGTCCTTTCGGCTGCGTTCACACAGCAGGGAAAAGTTCCAGATGTCTGACGGCGGCGGGGGGTGGGGTGGGAATCGGACTTATGATAAGAAGAAGAAGAAGAAGGAGAAAATATCATTTCTATAGCGCCTCTCAAGATAAAAATCACGAGGCGATTAAGCATAATTCTGCGCACACGAAGATGCATAAGAGACCTGGATGATGAAGCTCAACGGTTAAAGGAATCACTGAAGCGGTGTGAAGCGCTCCGTCGCGCGTCTAGAAGGTACTCCCTGTCCGTAACAAGTCCGGACCTGTTACTAGGGGCTTCGTCCGGATAAATTCCGGAACACGTTATCCGGATGTTTGTATTCAGACAGAAAGGTCTTACGGACAGATTCCGGAACATTTCCATTTTTCATGGCCTGTCTGAAGGGGGCTTTTGACACTTAAAATGTGAAACACACTGTTAATGGATAAAAAAATGGGGTTTTCATGTTATGTCTCCTTTAAAAGAAAAAATGTGTTTGTGTTGTATATTTCAAGTAAATAACTAAATCCGCAAACTAATCTACACAAAAATCCACATAAAACAAGTTATAACACATATTTCCTTTGTGTTTTTTCATTCTGTGCAAAATAGACCCAGTTCTGTCCCAGCTGGTCTCTGGGGCCCGCCTGAGCAGCTGCAGCCAAATGACTCCATCAAGGAGGCACAGTCACTAACTGGCCTTATTAGCAGCTCCAGATTGGCCATCCAGGTGAGGCCCAGATGTCTCTGACCTCTGTATGACCCCTTAACGCCGCAGAATCGTGATGAAGGTATGATTGGCAGCGCTGCTTATTAACCCTAATCTGAGGCAGGCAGCAGGTATGGCAGCCACGCCTAATCCACACTGACACACCATTTAACACACACATGCACGCACATACACACGCACACACAGCAGCCTTATAGTATTTTTATGGTTACATTGTGATTTCTCAGTAAATATTCTGTTTAGTAGGAGATAAACTTTATTGTTTTTATCCTAGTGAATCTATAATTAATTCAATAGGTGAAGTAGCAGTAGCACATTCGCTGTTAGAGAGTATTTGTTAGATGTCCCATTCCAGCCTATGCGTTTTCCAATGACGACGTGCCCGAGGCTCTCGCCGTGGCCCTGGTGACGAACCATGGCCTCGCCCACCAGAGCCAGGCCGAGCCCGCTGCATTTATCTGGGCCCCGGCCTTGCCTGGACCGATGCTGGATCGACCGAGGGTGGATATTGAAGTGTCACGCAATATGCTGGTGAAGGTTCTCAGTCATCCAGGTCATGGTAATCCAAAAGGTTCAAATGAAGGCAACTGGACTACTTTGGTTTTTTGAAGATGTTTCGCTTCTCATCCGAGGACCTTTGTCAGTTCTGACTGGTATATGGGAGAGTCAGACTTAGAAGCTGTAGCTGTACATTATTTAAAAAGCTGAAACTACAGTACTCTGGGTACTCTGCCTCTCTACCTCCTGATGAGTTGTTAACAAGAAGGTGTGACCCAGAGCTATAGAGAGAGAGAGAGAGTTATGACACTCCAATAGACTTCTAAGGAAAGAATGGAATGCGGAAGTCACGTGGTTCACGTAGCTTCGAATAGTTTCAAACAGCCCCCGCTGCTGCATTGACTGCAGTTCGTTTTCAGTGTTTTGGAAGGATTTTCTCTGGTGAGTTGATGAAATGTCATCATTTTGTTGCATTGTGAAGCGTTAGCTAACCGCTTCGTACCAAAATAAGCCGACAATGATATTTTATGTTGCCAGTTTTAGCTAGATAACCTTTAATGAGCTTACTGTGTGCAGCTTGTTGGTTGTGAGCAGGAGGACGAGCTGCAGACGGGTTTATTTCAGTTTGTTTGATTCTACGTTTGAAAAATATTCCCAGCAGTTTTAAATAGGTTATAAACTTATTACATTATTAGTTTAATTTGGGATTTCTTTGCACAATTAGTTGCTGTATCAACACGAACATGCATCAGAAATGGAAGCACAAAGGGAGAGACCAATATTAATAAAGAAAATGGTGAAGACAAGTAATTATTTAATATTTTTCAGTTAATAACAGTGACGGCAACGAACTGCTGAAGCATGAGACAAACATAAGAACAGTGGCGGCTGGCCAGTAGAGGGCGATAGGGCGCCGCCCTCCCAGTTTCCCCTGTGTTTTTAATTAGGTCGTCCTCCTCATAAAACCTACCCCTCCCTGTAAGACCTACTGGAGCCTGGTATCTATCAACAGGATGAAAAGGATGAAGCTACGTTTAATAAGACACCAGATGTTTAACAGTCAAGACATTAATATTAGTTCAATAACAATAATGATACCAGTTTTTATCTAACAAACACTACAGAAAACCACGCCTCGCGTCAGAAACGAAGGTTCTGATTGGATCAGATGAAAGGAAATGTGTCGAGTGACTTTAGCATTACTCTGTGTCATCACGTGTCTAGTGCTGCTGTCCAAGATTATAATTACTTGTGTAGCGTTAAGAATTGTCCATTTCTGACCTAAAGGCCCTGCTCTGTTTGCTCTGCCCAAGAAAAACCATAAGTTTCTGACACAAGCCTAATCTACAAGATATGGGCCAAGGCCACTCATGCTCTGTGCTCTCATCTAAACTGTTGCTTCCTCGGACAGCACAGGAAAGAAGAAAGAAGACGAAGAACTCTTTCTCTTGAAATAATAATCAAATAACTTTGTTAGTCCAAATAATCATGTGAAGCTCAATGTCAATCAATCTGTGAAATAAGAATATTAATTACTTGATATTATAATCGAAGTACCTGCAAAACTTATACGCATTCAATTTTTCTTTTACAGAAAAGAGCGGTGAGAGTTAGTAGTGGAAGTGGATACAGGGATCATACTGATCCAATGTTTTCACAACTAGACCTCATGAAATTTGACAAACTAGTAGAATATAATTAATTAAAACGTATGTACAAAGCACATAAAGGAATTCTACCAATAAATATTCAAAAGAAATTTGTAAAAAAGAGAAGGTAATTAAAATCTAAAAGGAACTGATATTTAAAAAAAAAACAAGATTCTGAACGGCGATAATGGAAAGATGTAACCGTCTATTTATGGAATAGACTCAACAGTGAAATAAAACTATCTAAAAATTGTTCTGTATTTCAAAAAAATGTGAAACGTATCATGATGAAGTAATAAGACCTTAAGTAGGCTGATTGACTTGTTTTGTGTTGGGGGTGGAGGTTAGATGAACGAAATTCTTTGAGTTGAACAGCTAATGTCTTGATGTGAAAAGGGGGCAGACATAAGTTTTTGCTTCTTTCTGCTCCTTTTCATTTATGATTATTTGTGAACATGAATTGTTTTAATGTAACTTTTATTTGATTGTTTGAATGAAATAAACGAAACGAACGAACAAACGGATGGATGGATAGACGAATGGGTGGGTGGATGGATAGATGGATGGGTGAATGGGTGGATGGATGAATTTAACTCCTTGCCCACAGTGTTTCAGAGATAAATCAAGTATCTGAACAGATGATGAAGGTTTACAGAATAAACATTAAAAGAACATTCACATAATTCACGTAAACTCCGCAAACTTTGGCTTCACCAAACCATCCTTGCTGCGTTCTATAGATGCTTTATCGAACCAATTCTTACATTCAACATTTCTGCCTGCTTTGGTTCACTCACAATTGCTCAGCGTAACATGCTCAATAAAATAATCAGCATAAGCAGTAAAATCATCGGTCAGGAGCAGCAGTCACTCACCAGCACACACAACACTTCCGTTCTCAGGAAAGGCACACAGATCTCCACAGACCCGTCACATGCTCTCCACTCCCATTACACCCGGTTAACATCAGGTCGGCGGTTCAGGGCCCTCCCAGTGAAGACAAGGAAGGTCCTCCTCCAGCTTCCTTCCCTCTTCAATCCGCCTGTTAAATAGCGTGCCCCAGCAAAAATGACTGTGACCAACACTACGGTACATCTAGATTGAACTGGTAACCTTTTATTATCGTAATCCTTTTTAAAGTCCGTTAATGAAGTGTATGTAGATGTGAGTAGTCTTTTAAATTGATTGTACGTGTGTTGTGATGCTGTTTTTGTGTGTCGTGCCGACGCTCTGACTGCGACTGAAGTTCCTAACGGATAAATAAAGTGAATTGAAACATATTGAGACTCCTCTGTACACAGAAGTCCGCTGCCACCCAAAGTCACCTTGAAGGTCTTCAGCAGCCCCCCCCCACCCCCACCCATACATACACTCACACACACATGCACACACACTTCCATCTACAACTAGAAGATGATGGAAAGAAGCAGAGAGAGGGAAAAGTCCTGAGTAAGTGTCGCCTGCTGTGAGAAATTCTTCTCCATCATCAATCCTTGATGAGCGTCTGGCTCCCTCGCCTCGTTAGCTAATTGAATAAATGACAGATTGCTCTCTGCTTCTCGTGTGTCTCTCTGGTTTCACATTTCAGCTTTGTCTTGAGTTTGTCCTCCACCGCAGCATCTCACATTAGACTTTATAAGACCAACATCACACATATCTGTACGCAGACTGTTGAGTGCACATGTGTGAGGTCATGGTTGTGTGTGTGAAAAGAGAGACACAGAAGGGGATAGCCTAACCCTAACCTTTTCAAATCACACTAGATATAATAGAGCGCTGTGACTGGCCAGCCATCAGAATAAAGCCTGATTTAAACCTCTCTGTCTGTGGCTACAGAGACATGCAACAGCATTATGTGTCAGAGCTCCAACAGGCTCACGGAGGGTGACGGAGACATGCCCAAAGTTTTAAATATCGGTCGAATGGGACGGAAACCGCAAGCTTCTGACTGTTCAGGACACTGCTTCATTTAAGCTTGTTAACAGCACCGCCATTGCTTCCTCAAAAAATTAAAGTAGACTTAGTGGCAGACACAGGACAGATTGAAGAATGCTTTGCAGAAAAAGTCCAAAAATATGAATGTTTATTCATCCGTGACTGAAGGAGTATAAAGATACGCAGCAAGTGTTTTATTTGTGTACGGAGATTAGGGCCTAGTCCACACGTAGCCGGGTTTTTTTTTAAACGAATATCCGCCCCTCCAAAAACTTGCATCCACACCACCTCGTTTTAAAAAATACTGTCCACACGTACCCGGATAAATCCGTTGTTAAGGACATGCCAGACCTGTAGGCGGCAGTACTTCCCCCGTTCTTAACCTCGTCCTTCGTCTGTGGTCTTCCGCAAGGAGCAGTAATTCCGCTTGCAAAAACAAACAAGCAAAAAGCGCTTGGACAATTGATAAAGCGAGCGCAGCTCTGAGGGCATCCATGCTGTCGGCTAGTGTAAACACAGGTCGAACACGTGATGTCAGCATTTTTTTTTGTCGCGGAAAGTGACGTTGCGGACCTTAAAACTCCGGTTTTGTCTGTCCACACGCAGACACCCAAAACGGAGAAAACGCATATCTTCACTTTGGCCGAAGTTTTTAAAAAGATCCGTTTTCGTGTGGATGACAGGCCAAAACGTAGTAAAATATCTACGTTTTGGCAGATCCCCGGCTACGTGTGGACAGGGCCTAGGAGGAACCTGTTTTCCCTCAGAGAGAGCAGCCATCTTTAGGCGCTCGTTCACTCTTGAATCAAAGGTGGGAAGGAGATCTAGTGTCATGCTGTGGTGAAGAAATCTAACCCACGACATACAGAATCAGATCTGAGACGGTGTAAAATGTTTAAATAAGGATTTATTAAAAAGGGAAACCAAGGGAGCAGTGTAAACGTAGCTGAGTTCTTGCACAAGGAAGCTGGTGCGGGAAATGGTCTGGAGAGGAGGGAACTGGTTTGAGGGAGGAGTGGTCCGGTCTGGGTTGAGAGGCTTTGCAGGGACTGAGATCCAAGAAGTGAGACGTGGAGGGAGCTGAGCTTGTGGAGGTCCAGGAAGTTTAGGTGGACAGCTGGAGGTGGTTCTGGCCAGGGGAGAGGCTGAGAGACGAGCGGGGTTGGAGTTCCAGATGGTGTGGGCTCCAGAGTTCTGCCAGTCTAAGATGAGTGTGTAGGTTTGTCTGGGAACAAGAGCAGGAGGTCAAAAGGGCAAAAATCCAATATCCAAAACTCATTAAATTCTTAAAATCCAAATTCCAAAATCCATCTAATTCTCAAAAGGTTAAAGAGCTCGAATAAGATATACAAGTGGCTGTTAGAAGGTACCCAGGTAGAGTAATCATCCAGCGAAGTGTAGAAGTTTCTCAGCTGCTTAAATACCCCTGGCCAGCTGATGAGCAGATATGCTGCAGCTTGGTCAACCTCCAGACACGCCCACCTGCAGAGGGAAAACTCAAAGACAGGGAGTGACAGCAGGAATACGACTCAGACCGTGACATCTAGGGAGAGTGAAGAGTAGATTGACTCCTTCGGTTGATGACCTCGCCAGGCTAAGTCCACCAATCCAAAGGCGTGGGGGGTTGGTTGGGTTTTCACAGCAAACCATCTTCCCTCAGTGCAGGCAGTCCTCCAACAGAACAGCTGTTTGGTGAGTTTAGTGAAGAAAATGCAAACTTAGTTCTACAACAACCGTTCTGTCTTGTTTTACAAAAAGTATTTTTCTGTTTCTTTTATAAAACAAACCCTGGAAACATAATATGTAAACGTATAATAAATCCTCTTGCATTCATCACACTATTGGAGTTAGTTTATTTATATATGGTGGCTTTGAAGCATTGAGGCTATCTTATTAAAGCAGACGTGTGTGCCTTACATGTATGAGATACAATCCAACTGCCCTATTCAGCCCAGCTGTGTGCAGCAGGCCTGTCTCTCTTCTAGAATAATGACAAGTGGTGAAAACAGGTCTAAATCATAATCAGCTGTCAATTAAATTTAGATTAATAGATGATGGGAGCTGTGTCCTAACATGCCTTAACCTATGATGGTGAAGACATAAGATGAGTAAGTAGCGTAATAAGCAAACCCCGAGGTTTGAGAGCCAACAGATATAAAGTCAGTTTGATAAATGCTACAAGATTTATTACATCTGATGATCTTCAGGTTCTTTTATAACAGAAACAGAAACTGGTTTGTTATGAAACAGGACAGAAGTTCACATTCTCTTCAGAAAACTCTTCACGATCTGGCTGCAGACACAGAAAAGCCTGGATTCTCAGCTGGAGCAGGTGGATGACGACGCTCACGTCGGTTAAACAGAACTGGTGTTGGTTTGAGTCTGATGTTGACCAGAAAAACATCCTCCGTAAAATATTGCGGACGACAGTAAACCATCTGCATTAATAGCTCCTTATGCCGTTCGTTTTGAACACATGAAGAGCACACAGACTTCCAATCTCCCTGGACATCTCCTGCGATTTAGGTTCAACACATGTCCCTCAGCTGATTCTCCCATTTCTATAATAATAAGCCATAAACACTAGTCTGCAACCCCCACCCCCTTACCCCGCTCCACACAGCCGTCACGTCAGACCCGGGGATCAGCTGTTCCAGAGGCAGAGAAAGGGTTACTTTATTATAGTCAACAATAAAATGCAGCAACACATCATTTTACCCGCAGTTATTCACTAGTGAGGAAAACTGAACTCCTAGGAGCAGTATGGTCACTCCCTCCTGCGGTACACCCACTTCCCAGGTCCTGGCTAACATCCTGCATCTGTGACTCAATGAACAACAGCAGCAGCAGGACGCTCCCTCGGGGAAACGCGGCAAGTCTCTCTCTCTCTGATGCAGGAATGATAAAATAATGTCTGACTGAAGCGATGAAAGCACGTTTGAAGGGAAACAAAGAGAGGAAATGACGGATCCCCCTCTCTGCCTCTAGAGCAGCAGGACCGCAGACACTGGCTGGAGGTCTGACTGAGCAGCTGTGTGATAAACGCAGAACGCCCTTCCTCAGCCGTGGGTCGATTCATGAGCGGGTTTTAGGTTTATTTGAGTATTCATTAGAATTTATTACCAACATTGTGTGCTTGTTGCTGTTTGACTGAAGAAGGCACGTTGTGTTCGAGCTAATTTAATTAAACGGGCCTTTGACTCATTAAACGTTTTTGCTGTGGCCCTATGAGACCTGTATTCGAGTACGCCTCCACCAGAATGTGGACCATGTTCTTACATCTCCATCCAGCATGTTTCAGTTGTTCTCCTTCTCTAACACACCTGGTTCAGTGGTTGAATCACCTGTTCAGCAGCTCTGCAGAAGCCTGTCAGTCACCTAGAGGTGGGAAAAATGATCGATTCTAAGATGCATCGCGATTCAGCCGTGCACGATTCCGCATCGATGCAGCAACATGACATAATGAGATTCTCTCCCTATGTCTATGTCGGGGTCGGCAACCGCGGCTCTGGAGCCGCACGCGGCTCTTCCATCCATCTGATGCGGCTCTGTGCTTGTAAAATAATGAATGGATATTTAAATAAAATGCTTTATATTTTACTGCATTAATTTTACATCTGTATGCCAATTCTAAATGTAAAGATTGTCTGCGTAAACCTGAGCAGCTCCAACCCGGTCTTACTGTGAGACCGGGTTGACGCGTCATGCTTGTGCCTAATCATATGCGTGTTCTGAGCTGACGAGGACGTGAGATTCTGGGATTCTCCTCAGATCCTGGATGTGTCGCCACATTGGAGACAGAAACAAGCGCTATTCAGCCAAAGTTTCATAATCAGGGAGCATTTTCTAAGCGACAAGTCTCGCTTCAGTCGGAGGAATCTGCATGCTCCCTGGTTCTGCGACGTGCTCCAAGCCCCTCTCCACATCTTCAGCTCACTGTGCGCCGTACGTACGCGCTGACAGCGAGCTGCGCTGAGCACCGTGTCCAGCTCAGATGGGAATCAAGTGATTTAGCTACATCTGCGATGTGCGAAACGAATAAAGTGTCAGTTCGTCTGCATGCGTCGGGGTCTTTCTATTCTTTCTCCATCAAAATAAATAGTCAAAAACGGGAACTATCCGGTCAACACAACACAAGCCCGGCTTTTAACTGTTCTGTTTTCTTGTGAAAATAGATATAATTTAACTTGATTAACACCAGAGCCAGGCGCACCGCACCGTTATCTCCGTCGCTGTAAATGAGGGAAAAACAAATGATCGGATCCTTTTTTGACCTTCCCCACCTACAAAGTTTAATTACAACAATCAAACATGACAGAGCCTGGATTTGTATTCTGAACAGTCTAAACATGTTTTAAAAAGAAACGTATGACAAAAGTGGCACCTGCTCAGTAAAACCACCAACAGGGTGAAAAATATCTAAAATTGTAGGCAGAGACGGGCTACAACTTCTAGATCCATTTTATATAAATCGTTTTATTGATTATCGTCTTATGAAAGATAACTTTGACGTACACGAGTGACCGACCGGTACCGGCTGCTGTCTGAGGGTAGGCCCCGCCCACAACGCCGCGGCTGCTGCGGTGTTTTCTTTACTGTGGGAAACGGGTAATAATGGCTCTTTGATGGGAACAGGTTGCCGACCCCTGGTCTATGTCTATGCAGGACAATAAAATTTTGAGGTTTTACAATTACTTCTGGGGGCAGAGTTGCAATGACATGCGCACTGCGTTGTCCTAGAAGCAATTGGACAGGGATACAGAGCCAACATTACCAGTAATCAAAGATCTACCCGTTACATTTAAATCGGATGTCTGGGCTAATTTCTGTTTTGGGATCCTGGATGTGAAAGAATCACTTAACACAGTATTTGTTTACTATTTTTAAGTTCAGTAATATTCTATCTTAAAGCTGCTCTACCGAAAACATGATTTAAGTAATTATAGACAGCACACTTTAAACATTATTGCTCACTATAGTGAATAGATGAATGTTCTACTTTTCAGGGATGTCGAAATAAAAAAGAAATTGAAAACTATTCTACTGCTTTTATTAAGTAATGAAAATTTTTGTGTGAAGAATCGTGATGCATTTCAGACTCAAATCGAATCGTTAGGCAGATAATCGGAATCGGATCGAATCGTGAGGCAGGTAGAGATGCACACCACTACAGTCACCTGCTGGTTAAAACCAGGTGTGTTAGTGCAAACAAACACCTAGAACATGCTGGGTGGTGGCCCTTTTCTACACCCTCCGACGCTCTCTCACCATCTCTTTTTCCTTCTGAATTTTCTTCATCCTTCTCACTTCCTCCCACCTCCCCCGTGACCCCCTCTCCTTTCCTAGCGATGGGAGCTTTGGTTTTCTGACGCTTTAGGCTTTGATGGATAGACCTGCCAACAGACAAGTGTGATAAACACTGAGGTGATGGATACATCAGAACAGAGGTGGAGACTTCACAGCTCTCCAACGGGCAGCAGGAAGCCCCGAGGGAGGACATTTTGTGCCAGCCAGAGGGCCTCTATCGGAGGAGCTGGGCCTAACGAGGCTACATGATGAGACAGGAGAGGGATGGAGGAGGAGAAACCTGACTCCTGTAGGAGGGCTGGACAATCTGTAAAACAAACATGTTAGTGTGAAATGAAAAATGGACAGGTTTTTAACCGTAAAGGAGAAGATGAATCATGTTGCCAAACCACCGTCCTGCTAAGCCAAAGGCTACAAGCATAGCTAATCTTTGGTTTCACCTTCACACTTCCTACGGTTGTTTCTGCCGCGGCCTCAGTCAAGACCAAAGATCAAAGCCAGACACCGATGATGTGGCCGTCGCACTACTGCATGCACCTCACACCAGCCGTTGAAAAGATGTGAGATTATACAGTGCAAAATAAAAAAGCATTGGTGGCATTGCTCAATATGGCTGCACAGGAACAAACAGCTAAAGTTACAATGATTACACTGTAAAGGGGCTTGTTTGTCATGCAATATGTGCAGTCGTTCTATGGTAGTTTGGTTTGTTTGTGAGACACGCATGGGGTGTCAGAAACACTTCAGGAACCTGTATCCCCCACCTCTCTCCTCCCTGAGACCCTGCTGAGGAGGGCTGGTCCTGAAATGAGTGAGAGTGAGTCGTCACCTGGGCCGGTGGAAACACAGCACCACAACCGCAAAATGATGCAAAGAAAGATCTGGGAGTGATGTCAACTTCTGTCTGATGAACCGCAGCTTCATGTCAGCTCGTTACTGCATGCATTCACTCCGTGTCTCCAGTAGAGGAAGCTGTTGCTCCATGATTGGATGGTCTTTGTCCTTCCGGTCTGACTGAAACGTCAGTCGGTGACACTTCAATAGCAGAGCTGTGAGACACAGACACGCTGATGCAGATGAAAATAATCTGGATTCTACTGTTTAAATCAGACTTTATCATAAATGATCATTTTCTATTCTTAAGGACAACCTTTAGTAATAAATAACACTGATCTTTAAATGAGCCAGGGGTGTTTCAATCCCATAAAAGCCCCTCTTGTAAACACTTAGGAATGTTTCAGAACACAGTAAACGTGGCTGCTTCGGGATCTGATGGGACAACAATCATTTCTTCATAAATCTATGCTTCTTTGTGGGAAATGTGCCTCTCTAGTAGTTTATGCCCCTCCCCTATAAAAGTCTCTTGTCCCAACAGGAGGCTGATATCATTCCTGATGAGATGGACTGGTGCTGATGGCGAACACGCCTGCATACACAGGACAGCCGTAAACATGCCAGTCAGTTGATGTTTAATGTGGTGATATCAGGATCCTCCCACCTGCCTGCCTTCTTCAGCTTTCAGGTTATCAAACAGCCACTTTAGGAAATCAGCCCATTTTAACCGTGAGGCTTTATGGAGCTGACCCTAACTGTTGAGAGAGTGGACGTCTTCCAGCATGACATCATACATATTTCATATCAGCCCAGTGCTGCTGCTGCTGAGGCCACTCACACACGTCCAACTGAACTGGAGCTTAACCAGTCTGTCCTGGTTGCTGTCTTTGGTCACGTTTCTATGAGAAATACGTCATGATACCAGAATGTAGTATAGCTGTTAAGTAACACTACTACTACTACTACTTCTACTACTACTACTATTAGACCCTTTTTATTTAAAGCTGCTTTTGAATAAATATTTAGTGTGTTTCTTCTTTTTATTGTTAAATTCATCATTCATTTGTTGTATGATATTTATGATCCTTTGATCATTTCATTGCTTTGTTTTTACTGATTTTCATTTATTTAATGATATTTGCTGTTTTTTTTAAGATCACTAGTTTGCGTGCCCGTGCACATGCACGGATTATACGAAGGGGCGTGGCATAATAAAAGATGTGATTGGTTGTCCCTTTTTATCAGGGCGGAGCTAATAGTTATTACGGCCACTTTTGCCATTGATTTTGTTGTCACACACACACACACACACACACACACACACACACACACACACAAACACACACACACACACACACGCACACACACACACACACGCACACACACACACACACGCACACACACACACACGCACACACACACACACACACACACACGGGGGGGGGGGGGGGGTTGTATATTCACTAAGGATCTGCGTTTTATAACATAAACTTTGATTTTGTGTAAAATGACTGATACATTTACCAAAATCAAATATTATTATTCATTTATATGCATAATCTTGTCTACATCAGCATTTGGACTTATTTTCACCTTTCAAATACGTCCTTTTTTCTCTGTGTTATTATAAATGAGTATGAATTTTCTATAGAAAACTTTGATTTTGTGTAAAATGACTGATACATTTACCAAAAAAAAAAATATATATATATATATATATATATATATATATATATATATATATATATATATATATATAGTTATTTATGTACATACTCCTGTCCAAATAAGCATATTCTCAGTGTTGTTGTGACTGGATATATTTTTACAACATGTTGTTTTTTTTCTATGTGACTTTACTGTGAATAGTGATGAAATGGATGAGAAGTACCAACTACCATCACCTGGACAGGTATCCTTCGCTCAGCCACAGGCAAGGCCAAGCCCATCTTCTTCTGCTCCAAACTCAAGGAAAGGAAAAACCTCAAGCTCATCTTTACTTAGTGGTAACCTCAAATGTGTTTGTGGAGCTCTGATAGTGAGTGATTTTTACATTTTCATGGTCAACCTGATTTTTTATGTATGA
The DNA here is from genome assembly GCF_043380555.1 of Nothobranchius furzeri. Classification (NCBI taxonomy): domain Eukaryota; kingdom Metazoa; phylum Chordata; class Actinopteri; order Cyprinodontiformes; family Nothobranchiidae; genus Nothobranchius; species Nothobranchius furzeri. The sequence goes on along the minus strand of NC_091752.1, from coordinate 62,242,756 downwards.
TAATTGTTCAGTTTTCTCAGTTTCCTTGTTGTGAAAATCTATTTTACATTTTGTTGATAATAAATGTGCTCAATTGGGAGTCAAATGAATTCCTCTGTATTATTTACCCTTATTTTGAAAGAATAAAAAATGTTGGGGGGATTTTCCCCAACTCCCCCCAAAAACATAATTGAGGGAAAAAAGAACCAAAAGAAAAAAACCTGAGAATTTCCCAATGGCACAAATTGTGCTAAAAGGAGCCCAAAATGGTCCAGGAGAGGTCCACCTGGATTTCTATCAACTAAAACCTCTCTAACTTTTCTATACTTGCTTTTTGTTTCATATTTTTTTGTCAGCAAATGTTCAGACCCTATTCTGTAGATTTCTAGATGTTTTAGACTGCAACTAGGTATTTTAGAAGGAATTTTAAAATCATGAAGTGGATTTTTTTTTTCAGGAGGAACAGATTTTTTTTCTCATTACTGCTGTGTTCCAGATCATGTTACTCTCAATCAGTGACATAAGTGATGCTTTTTAGAATTTTAGAGTAAACTTTAGAGTCTTACCTTTATTTTGATACCAAAACAGCTAAAATAAACCTTGTAGTTTATGAGATATACTCTAATTATTTTGGGCAAGTCTTTTCATAGAAAATCTCTTAAAAATGGCCTAGGGTTCAAGAGGGTGGATTACAGTGTTCGTAAAGTAAGCAAGGACCTGACCAGAAACCAGAGAAGAATCAATTATAGAGAGCATGCTGGGACCGATGGACTGAAAAGCACTTTTAAACAAAGATGAGGGTAAGAAGTGGAGGAGGCATGCAGAGGTCTTCATAGAGTTAACTAGTTTGGTTATGTTACATCCCTTCTTGAAGGTCTAGGAGGATGAGGGGACTAACACAGGAAAATAGGTGTACGAGAGTGTGTGTGGATAAATAACGAGGTGGTGAGAGTAAAACCAAAAGGATTTATTAACAAAGGGGTGTCCGTGTCTGAACGGCAAAATAGGGCTCAATGATAACGGTGATTAACAAAGGTGGAAACTGAAAACATAATCAATAACGGCTTATGAAAATGGCTTCCTGCCAAACGTAAATCACAACAACCTAACTGAAAATATCCCTGGCTCAAAAGTCCAATGGGGATAAAAGCCACCAACCTAAGTAAACTGACGCTCTGTCAGATAAATCCTTCTAATGAGGATTATTAAGCCAAATCCCTATTGACAAACCCTTAGCAAATACTTTAAAAGTTAGCCGTAGCAGTGAGTGTAAACAGAGCTCAGGAGAAATTCAGACTATTTCTGGATCTCCGTAGAAACAACCATAAACAATGCCGGAAAGATTTAGCCTTAGCAAGAAGTGTCAATGAGCTCGGGAGAATCACAGACTAATTCTGGATCTCCCGACTGTCTGCTTCGCTCCTCCTTTAATGTCCTGGGAGCTGCTTCATCGCTGATTCAGATCAGCTGCAGTCTTCTCTGGCGTGCCTCTCTCCGAGGTCCTGAACTGGTGCTGGGGCGCTGGAGAGAGTGAGCAAGCAGTCTCTGGCGCTGTCCCTGGTGCTGAATCCTTGGCAGTGGGGACAACAGGCTCAGGCAGAGATGAGAAGATGGACCGAGGGGACGAGGTTCGTCACAGGTTAACTCAGGCAAGGAAACAGGATGACGGGCCAGGTTGGAGTCAGGAGAGAGATAAGGCTGAGGAAGAGATGCTAGATCTAACCTTATTGACTTTGTCCACAAAGAAAGACAGAAAGTTTTCACAGTCTGCAACAGAGTGGATGGAGGCTGTAGGAGAGGCAGGAGAGACAATACCGCTGATGGTGTTAAACAGCACTTTGGGGTTCCCTTTGCTCTGGGACACCAGGATGGAGAAATAGGCTTATTTTTCCTCGCTAATTGAGGAGAATAAGAATAACGCTACATTTATTTTCAGTACAGTTGCCAAACTTACAGAGAATCATAGCTCTGAACCATCTATTCCCTTATCCCTCAGCAGCAACGACTTTATGGGGGTTTTCACAAGTAAAAATTATTCTATTAGAAACAAAATCATTAGCATCCTCCCTAATACAATTTCTTCTTCCTCAGTAATTGAGGCAGCATCAGAGGTAACTGTAGAACCTCATCTGTGCTTGAACCGTTTTGATCCAGTTGAGCTTTCAGAGTTATCAAAACTATTAGCTTCATCTAAACCTTCAACTTGCATTTTAGATCCAACCCCAACCAAATTATTTAAAGATGCATTTCCTTTGGTCACTGCCCCCATTCTAGATATAATCAATCTATCCTTAGTAAATGGATACGTACCACAGGATTTTAAGGTTGCAGTAATCAAACCTCTACTTAAGAAGCCTTCTCTGGATCCAGATGACCCAATGAATTATAGACCAATATCTAACTTTCCATTTTTTATCTAAAGTCCTGGAGAAAATAGTGGCCATCCAAGTATGTGAGCATTTAAACACAAATGATCTGTTTGAGGAAATTCAGTCTGGTTTTAGAGAGTATCACAGCACTGAAACTGCATTAGTAAAAGTTACAAATGATATTCTAATAACTTCAGATAGGAATCTTGTGTCCGTTCTAGTCTTGTAAGATTTCAGTGCTGCTTTTGATACAGTTGATCACAATGTTCTTTTAGAAAGGCTTGAACATGTAGGGATCAAAAGAACAGTGCAAGGCTGGTTTAAATCCTACCTGTCTTGATAGATTTCCTTTTGTAAATGTACATGACAAATCTTCATACTCCAGAGTTACTTGTGGAGTATCACAGGGTTCAGTGCTTGGACCAATTCTTTTTAATATATATATATATATATATATATATATATATATATATATATATATATATATATATATATATATATATGCTTCCAATTGGTAAAATCATTAGAGAGCATGGGATAAACTTCCACTGTTATGCTGATGATACTTAGTTATATTTATCCATTAACCAATCGGTTAGGTAGATTACAGGCTTGTCTTGAAGACATAAAAAATTAGATGCCTCTAAACTTTCTGCTTTTAAATCAAGAAAAGACTGAAGTTCTCATCTTTGGACCTGAAATTCAGAAAAGGAAATTGCCTAGTCAATCACCTGACCTGAATGGCATAAAATTAATCTCTGAGAACAAAGTAAGGAACCTTGGTGTTATCTTCGACCAGGACATGTCATTCAAATTCCACGTTAAACAGGTTTGTAGGATTCCTTTTCCCACCTTTGGAATATTGCTAAGATTAGAAGCATCCTTTCCAGGAGTGATGCTGAAAAACTAGTTCAAGCATTTATTACATCAAGACTGGATTACTGTAATTCATTACTCTCGGGAAGTCCACAGAATGTAGTTAAAAGTCTTCAGCTTGTCCAAAATGCTGCAGCTAGGTTCAGGTTTGGGAGCTGAGCATGCGCTGTCGGCCAATCACCGGATACACGGCAGCGTTTGAAGCTGATGGCAGCTCAGTGTAATGATTTAAATTACATTTTATTTAATAAGCCATAAGGCGTAGGATTCCATAGTAAATATGAAATCAACCTTATCTGTGAGGTTATTTTTAACCAGAAGATTGGAACTTTTTAATGCAGGGATTAGATAACAGCTTCGTATTCACTCAGAGACAACAGAAGAGAGAGAGAGTCAAGCTTAAAAGTTTAAAAATTTATTAAAAACAAATTAAACTAGACTAACTTTAAATACTTAATTTATGGTGTAACTAAGGTGGATGAGACAGTGAATGGGGTGAGGTGTAATGTTGCTCCGAACCAGCAAATCCGAAGAAGCGATTAGTTCTGATGGGAACTGAAGGTGATGTCTTCGTGTTAAGCTTTGATTAGGAGATTCATAAACACATTCAACGCCATTTGTCGGCCTACATGCCCAAGCGGAAGTCCCCGCTAGATCAGGAATGTCAAAGTCCAGCTTGACCTTTTCTGGAACCGAAGCCGGTAGGAGAAGCAGCGGTCTCCGACCAGACCAGTCTGTGAGATACTTCTGGGTCATGACAATTTTGTTGGCGTCTAGCGAGACCCAAGCCTGGGTCTTGATAGTTCAGCTTTTATACTGAAAGGAACCATTGCAGCGGTTGTTACAGCCACAGATATTATCCAGCTTGTCGTTGGTTCTTTCAGTTGAAGAGGAGAGTTACGGATTGGCCACTCCGACAACTTCTCTAGAACGCTTTGAACTGGCGTTAAAGATGACGTGGGCATAGTTTTATACTTCGGATGTTTTGGTTTATGGTCGAATGAAAAGTTGACAGATTTTACCAAACACCATCAAAACCACGCCTCTGTCAGATCTGGCAGATTTTGATTGGATCAGTGAAAGTAATGTGTCATGTCTTTTAACGCTACGTGAGATCAGTCCTATTGGAACATTTAAAGTCATAGTACCTTTATATTCTATAGGATTATAGTAAAGTAATTAATATTTTGATTTCACAGATTGGTCACATCTTATTTATTGACTAACACTTTGCATGATTAGCTTTATTAAAATAGAGTTCTTTGATTAATCAAAAGGAGAGAGTCCATTCTTCATTCTTCTGCTGATCTGAAAAGAAGCAGGTTAGAAGCAAATGCATGAGACCTTGAGGCCATATCTCATGCAGACTAGTCCTGTGTTAGAGGAGAGGGGAAACAGTCATTTCATTCCGTTATATCGTTAACAAACATCCACAAACAATTAAGACGCATTTTCGCCTAATTTATCTACTGACAACGCAAAAAATAATCTGGTAAGTATAACTCACTCAACCCGGAGGTAAGTGGAGAAAATTTAGAAAGTTTACAAAACTATATTGACGACGTTTTTGAGTTTTTCGTTATGGGTCAGAAGAAATCAGCAGCTGAGACCGAAACACCTGGGATCAAGAGGAGCCGTCCTCAGGACTCGCCTGAGACCTCATCTCCCCGTGAGGACATATTAGAATTATTAGATTCTATAGATAAATGGCTTCTGGGATTTGAGGGGTGACTTCATCTGCTTGAGGTTCCACACCAGGAGTTTCAGAACTTCCGAACATCTTTGGAGTTCAGCCAAGAGCAGGTTGAGTAGCTCGCTGCTGAGAACGCGTCTCTGCAGGAGTCAGTTTCTTCCCTGGAAGAGGGAATGACGCAAATCACCCAGGACAAGATTCTGAAGGAGACGGTTTTGGACCTTCAGGCCCGTAGCATGAGGGATAATTTGGTGTTCACAGGCCTGCTGGAGCAGACAGGAGGGGCGGAGAACTGCAAGCAAACAATCAAGAACTTTCTCCAGACCCAAATGAAGATACCCGAAGAAACGGTAAAAAACATCACCTTTTACCGGGTACATCACCTTGGAGCTAAAAGAGAGGACAGCAGAAGACGAGTGGGGAGACAGGACAGGTGTGACAATACGGCGTCGCAGTCTGGGGGGCCGTCGTCTGGAGGGCCGGCGTCTGGGGCACAGGAGGCGCCGCCGGAGTCTAGGGGGCTGGCGTCTGGGGCACAGGAGGCGATGGGCACCGACCGGAATGGAGGAGTTGACTGGAGTGGAGGTGTTGACTGGAGTGAAGGAGTTGCCTGGAGTGGAGGCACCGAAGGTGCTGACAGGAGAGGAGTTGACTGAAGAGGAACTGGCCGGAGCGGAGGCGCCGAAGGCGCTGACTTGTGTGGAGTTGGGACCGCCGGAACTAGGATCCCCGGAGGCGGGACAGCCGGAAACTCGTCGGCTAGAATTCTCTTTCTTTTCTTTTTTCCCGTTCTTGTCAGTGGCCCTAATCTTCTTCCGTACAGAGTAGAAATAAATAAATAAAATGTAGAGCACAAAAGTCTCAATATTAATAAACCCCCCGCTCTAAACGGTCGGTGAATTGTGCGCTCCCAACCACGTGACTCCGTCTCACTCTTTGAAATGTTCAAAAGTTGGCAGCCCTGTAATTTGTTTGCCACCATCACCCAGAGGAAACACAGCATATTGTCAGTTTATTATAGTAGCTGTATCTGTTGGTATCTTTACAGAGATCATCTAATGGAAACTAACAGAAACAATAAAATACATTTTTATTTGAACACCTGCTATGTTTTTTTTTAATCCTTGATGTTAGAGTTCCTTCTCTCATCATTTCTTCCCAGCAGCCCACTACATGAGTACTGGTGGGTTGAAAATTCACACACACACATGCACGCACACACACACCCACAGATGAGGAGGTAACTATTTGTCATTTCTAGCTGTGAAGAGTCTCTCCTAATTAAAAAAATCATGAATATTCATGAGACACTTGTACTGCTGCAGCTAATTACATATTCAGAGGGGCTCAGTCGGCGGAGACGGTGCGACAGGCCTGATTCAACACAGACACAGTGACAATAAAATACTGGCAGTAATATGAGACATGTCAGAAACTTGCTGCATCCACACATTCATCTATGTTTCTATAAATCTGTCAAAGCCAAAATAAACACCTGGATTAAGACTGAATCAAATCAATTAAATTCTTATTTTTGGTGCCAAAGAAAATATGCCATGTTATTTTTTTTCTTCTGATAAACAACCAAATATGGTTTGTCAATTAGACATACATGTTTTTGGATAAGGACAGAAGTCTTGTGATCACTAGTATTTTTTGGACCTGTAAAACATTGTGTACCCACAGCTGCATGCAATTCCAGCTTTATAAATCCCACCCGTCAGGGGGGCTGCCAGAGATTTTGGGCCCCATGAAAAAAATATCAAGTTGGGCCCCCTGGGGGCTCGTCCATAGCCGGAGCTGGGGTTCCACCCTCCCAGATTTGAAGGGAGAAAAAAATATAATATATATACTTTATATTAGTGTTTCAGTTTTGCTTAATTATGTAGGTCTACGTGCATTCTTACTTATTTACATATCATTTTCACCAGCTGTCTCTCATTAAACAGTGAATTTCCTTCAACAGAACTAGCAATATCACTGCTGGAAGAAGCAGGAAATTCACATGCTGAAAGGTGAAAATCTCCTTTTCCCTATTACTCCTTTAAAATGTGTTTATTTGTTCTAAATTTTTATTTGATGATAAAATTCAAATTTGGATATCTAATTACATTTCCATGTTGTGTCAAAGCTTTACGTAACTACATTTTCAGTGTCTTTCCTCTTGAAATCAAGCATTTCTGTATGACTGACAAAAATTAAGGATTCACTGCTCACAAGGTGACTTCTTTATTAAGTCTCCATGACTTCATCACAGACACAAAACAAATAAGCACACAGTTCACACCGGAGTCAGTTAGGGTTACATAACATGTTAAAGTTGGACAACTTTGCATGAATACGTATATAAGTGACTAGAAAACCATTTTTCTCAACAACAAAAAACCAGCTACAAATATATTCAGCCTTAATTGTACACAGCAAGATTTATTATTTACAGTGATATAGTTAACAATGCTCGATAACGATCAATACTAGATTTCATATTTTATTGTGTTCAATGTTATATAAAGTTTTTTTAATTACAATTGTTAATAGCTTTTGTTTCATTTTTGTTCTGATGAATTATTTGAAAATTATAGATTTTTGGTTTGTATTCTAAAAGCTACATAAACAAATTACAACTTGTAAAACCTCCCATAATTCAGTCAAATTCAAAACATTTAATTTCAAGGTATTTAGCAGATGAAGAGGGTTTTTTTTTCTTGTATGGTGCCTTCAAAAAGGTGCTTCACAGTAATAATCTCACAGTAATTTATGTTACATTAACAGACTAAATAACAATGCTTCAACCTGCCCAGCATCCAAAACAATCTATACATTTTTACTGATTGATATTTATAATTATCATTATGTGGAAAAACAATGTGTTTATCACCAAAAATAGCCTTTTTATATTCCTGATAGAGAAGAGAGCCTTAAGTGATTCCCACAGACCCCTTTAAATGAGGCTGCTAGCCAGCATGCTACATTGCTCATCTTCTTGGTGTTCATTGGGTTGTGAGGGGACACCTGCTGACATATCATCAGCTGCTGATTCTGGTAGGGACAAGGACAACAACCCATTTACCATAATTAGATGAAACATAGTTCCTCTCACTGTGGATATCAGAGCTAGCAAACAGGTTCAATTTAACCACTCACTAACTAAACCCACCTTTCTTTGAGAAAAACTGTGTGACATACTGACGCCCTCTCTTCTGCCTGTCCTCTTTCTCCTTTCTTTCTTTCCTTTTCTGTGGCCCAGACGTTGCAGCCTTGGCGCTCTCTGGCTGTCTGACTGCTGCCGTGAGCTGGCCTTGGCTGCTACGCGCCCCTCGCCAGGTGGACTGTACCATTTTAAGCTGTGTGTGTGTGTGTGTGTGTGTGGGGGGGTCAAATTAATTAGTCAAAATAAATAGGGACCTCTGAATAAATATACATTTCATAAATACTAAAAGACAGTTTGTTTAATGTCTTAAATGAGAATAAATACTGCAAAGTAAAGTACTTGTAATCTTTAAACTTCATTTTTTTTATTCAACTTTGAAACTTTTTTGGGCCCCTGACAGCTGTGGGCCCTTAGAATCTTCCTAATCTTTCACCGCTTTACGGGGCCCCTGCACCCGTCCTAGAAACAAGGTCCAGTGTGTTTGGATCGCATCCCACGCCAACCACTTTCTGCCATAAGCTGACCATGCAAAGCACTTTCTAAATATTCTGTTCATGGGTAAACTTGCTGATCTGTGGCATTTCAAGGGTAACCCTGACAACCGCGGGTCTAGAAAATGCAGTTTTTCTCTTCTGAGACTGAAATCAAGGTGCTTGTGATGCAGAGGCAATGAAAACCTTTTATTTCCTTCTAGTGGTGCAGCGTTGTTGCAGCGGTGATCTGTGAATGTGGCGGAGAGATCTGTAGTGGGCATAAAAAGAGGATGTCAGATCTGAAGGTGTTATATTTTGTAGAGGGAAATGATAGCATCCATCTTTTTTATTCATCTCTCTGTCTCTCTGCATGAGAGATGAACCCCTAGTGATTGCAGAACCCAACATATACCCCTTTTTCTTTAAATAAAGAAATGTACAAACATACAATGAATAAGCACACAAAGCAATCAAAACTGCTACGACCCGTAGCGGTGTTGCTAAATGGACAGGAGGACATTCCACAGCGGAATGTGCCAGAAGGTTAAAATAAAACAAAAGTTTTTTATTTTGAACGAGGATTTTAAAATCACAGTGCTCCAAGTCTTTCCTAAAACTACTTTAAATAACAGTGTACAGGCTCATGGTTTCGCATTTAAAACACACACCTAAAAACTCTCAAACATTTGCTAAAGGGAGGTTCAATGTTCTTTAGAAAGGCTTGAACATGTTGTAGGGATCAAAGGAACAGTGCTAGGCTGGTTTAAATCCTACCTGTCTGACAGATATCATTTTGTAAACGTACATGAAAAATCTTCTTCATACTCCAGGGCAGTGGCGGCTGGTGAAAAATATTTTTGGTGGGGATGTGCTATTTTTTTTAAATCAAACTTGTGCTTTCTGAGCTTTGTGCACAACTCCACTGTTTCCTGAATTAAGCACAGCTCTTTTATTTCCTTTCTTACATCATTGGACAAACTGATTAATCCAGGTGTGTCTGACTATTGGCACGCTGCCTTGCAGACCAAGGTTGAAAAATACTGCATTAAATTGCACATAAAATAACATGACCATAAATGGTAAATAGGCAATGCAAGAGGCAAGTAACAAAAACATTTTGTTTAATTTCAACATTTGAGTGAACACCAAAAATTATGAGCAGGTCACTGTTACAGTAATGGTAGTTAACACTACTTAGACAAAATGCCAGAAATTTACACTGTTAGGACTTATGGAAAGTGGAAACACTTTCATAGGAAATAATGTCATCAGTATCCTCTTACAAATGTCATATTTCCCACTTTTTGGGACAATAAAACATTTGTGGTTATCAATGAGATGTTTTTACTTCAAATGTAAAAACATCTCATTGAGAATCAGAAATGTTTTATTGTCCCAAAAGCTGGGAAATTTGTTTGCTGCAGAAGAAGTGTAACAAGTAAAATGGAATCAGATTGATGTATGTACAAATTTACTTGAAATACACATCTACATGATTAAATATGTATAATAAGTATGTGTGTTAAAATGAGTTTTTACAGTTATTGCACATTAAACAATGTACATGTTATTAAACAAATGTCCCTGTTTGTGGGACAACCAAGGATTTCTGATTCTGATTGTCTTGTTCACAGAAATGTAATGTACAGCTTACCTCTGTGTAACAGAGTAAATAGTGTCATTCCACTTGCCATCAGTAAAACAGTTGAAACCGTTTACGTGTATTACGTACTAACGTATCCAGCTGCGCCGGCGGTTAGTCAGTTTTAAGACGGAGCCGATCGAGGTAGGTCGGGTTCTATCAGCGCACGTATGTGAGGAAAACTTTCAAAGTTATTTAATACTTATGTCAGTATTTTTATTCCAACAGAGTGTGCTGTTTGATCCTACCAATCCTACCAAAAGCTAGGTTTCTGACCAGCATTCCTGTGTTGACAGATTAAATGCTGGTGTCAGCAAAAACTTCGTCTCAAGACTCTTTGTACAACACAACGCAGAGTTAATAAAGAACTGAACCTACCAGTACCAGGGCTGGTATGGTTACACTGGCGCCGTGACCCGGATCCTTCGTCCATCGCCGGAGTGGGACGCGTCTATTGCCTGGTGCTGTCGCCGTGGTAACGGAGCTACGCTGCAGGAGGGGGGGCATCCGCTACTGGCGCAGTGGGGACCTTCAGAGCCTCGTCTGCCTGCTGCTTTGGACGGTGGCGGTGACGCAGCGGCCGTGTGGTGAACTGCAGCCTGCAGCTATTTGTGACTGAATAAGGCCGCCATCTTGGATGGGTGACCGGGACCTTGGTAGAGCTCTGGTTGCTAAGTGACGCTGTATCCTTCTTGATGGCTGAGCTGACCTGTTTCTGAATGTGTTTTGACTGAAATAATCAGAAAGATTTGATTTGTCTTTTTATTTTATTTTATTTATTTTTTTGTTGTTGGGTGGCTAAAAAAAAGACTATATGGTATGAAAGATTTATAAAAATAAGAAAGTGGATTAATAAGATAAATAATTTATTTTTATTTTTCATCAGCCACTTCAATTTTCTTGCTGGGGGATTTTCAGATCTTTCATTGTATGTAGTAGTTGGGTGTTAATTTTTTTTTTTTTTTGTGCTCATGATGGACATTACCAGAGTTTTGGGACGTGGGAGGGGGACAGCAACATCTACTCCTCTCCCAGGGTTTGGCAGTGGCAGGGCCATGTTTTTGCCCTTTCAAGAGTCATCCACTCCAGGACCTGCAGTTAGGGATCTGGTGGAGGGTGTTGATACATCGGGGTGTGCTAGTCATGATGTGTGTCAAGCTCAGGTTTCACAAGAGGGAAGGGCTTCAGAAAGTTACATGGCTGATATGGCTGCCCGAATCGGCTTGTCCATTGGCGAGTCCATTGCCTCGTGTCTGGAATCTCGTTTAAGTACTGGGCTAGGGTCTATCTCCAGAAATCCTGCTGTTAACACAGTTGTAGATCCATCTCTACTAAATGTAGTGGTATGCTCTGAAGCTAAAGAGCCCACTGGGTTTAAAGGGGATGGGCAAGATGGTCTCACTGTGCAGGAGTGGGAGGAGCTGATGTTGGCATTTCTAAAAAGAAAAGGGGTTCCAGTTACTGAACAGGCTGAGGAAGTGCTGGTTAAACTTGGGGGGAGGGCAAGGGAAGTGGTTAAAGTGGGAATTCGTAGTAAAACACTGATATCTCTGTCTAGTGGCCCAGGTCCCATCTTTGAGATTTTAAAGCAGCACTTCAGTGATACAGTCTCTTCTGGCATGCCCTTGGCTGATTTTTATGCAACTTTACCAAAGGAAGGGGAGGACCCCTTTGATTATTGGCTGCGACTGAACAGAGCAATGGACATGACTGAGGATGGCTTTAAGAGACAAAGTAAGGCATTTGAGTACCTGTCACGCGACCTGACAGCCATGTTGATTAGACACTGCCCTGACCCAGAACTGTCATTGATTTTTAAATGCAAACCTTTGGCTCAGTGGTCGGTGACGGAGGTTCATGACCGACTAGTGGAGCACCGTGGGAGTGGTGCAAGGTTTCTTCAAGCGAAAACGTGTGCCCCACACACTGCCCAACAACCAAATGTGAAGTTGTGTATGCAGCAGGTGCCGTCGATGGTGGCCTCAACGCAACTACAAGAAGCACGGCCTGCTGATGTCTCTGCTGACCGGCTTGAGCGCATCATGTGCTTGTTGGAGCGGATGCTGGACCAGCAGCCATGGAGAGACGTGACATCAGGAAGAGGTGGAGCACATCCTCGCCAGACGCAAGCAATGAGAGGCAGGACTGTTACCCCTTGTGTCATCTGTGGTGATAAAGAACACACGACCCATTACCACTGTAAGATGAACCGGCTGTGCTTTGGATGCCACTCACCTGATCATACACGTGCTGCCTGTCCGGGAGCCCTGCAAAGTACCCAGACGACCACAGGTTCCGCGGCTCGGCAGATGGAAAACTAAACGGCCGACATTCAGAGGGGGACAGTGTTGGGCCGAAAAGTGATCCCCCAGTGTGCACTGAGAATGATGAGGATTTAGAATCAGTCTACCGGACTGTATGCGAAGAGAGAAATCTGGGACATAGACCGGCTCTCCAATACACGCAAAGTTTGAAATCACAAGATGAACTGTTTTATGAAACTGTATTGGTGGGGGGCAAATTACCGGTGAGAGCAATGATAGATAGTGGTTCCATGGTCTGCACATTAAGCTCTGTAGTTTTCTCCCAACTGTATAACTGTAATGTTCTACCGGAAAATGTGTTGAGCCCCACTGATGTGGTACTTGTGGGCTGCGGTGGTTCCAAGACAGTTCCAGCTGGCATGTGTGAGTTGGAGGTGGAACTCTATGGGTGCAGGATGATTGTCCCGACTCTAGTGGTTGACAACCAGAACGATGACATCATCCTGGGGAGTAACATGCTACGCCATTTAGTTCACCAGTTGAAAGCAAAGGGGAGTAGATGGACTGAGTGTCTCTCTAACCAAGCGGACAAATGCAGCCGAGAGGAAAAGCTTTTCTGTCTGTTGGCTGGTGTGGAGAAATGTGCAGAGGAACCATCACACAGAGTAGGAACTGTCAGAACAAAAAGAGCTGTGACTCTGGAGCCACTCACTGAACACCTGGTGTGGGGTAAACTGCAAGGGGCAAATGACACAATTGTCGGCAGCACAGTGATGACTGAACCAACCAGCACAAGAGGGGGTCCAAGATCAGTAATGGTGGGCAGGACAGTGACTGTACTGAGGAGGGACGGGTGGCTGCCGGTAAAAGTAGTCAACCCATTTAATAAATGCATGACCCTGAAAAGAAATGCCATACTGGCCGACGCATGTGTATGTGCAGCGCTAGAGAGCCTGAGCGATCCAGAAAAGTTGAGTGATACTACCTTCAGACAAAATGTGCAGATGCCAGTTGCAAGTTCAGAGGTGGATGTGGATGATCAGAGTCTGGTGTTGGATGCCTCCACTCTCCCTGATCGTCATGTCTCAAGAGGACTGGATAAACACACTGATCCATTGCATGTGTCCCTTCATGCACTTGGTCTGTCAGACATTGACATTGAATCGTGTGAGGCATCACAAGCTGGCCGTGAGGAGCTAGTTGGTCTCATCACAAAGTACCAAGCAATCTTTTCAAAAGACAAGCTCAACTGTGGGAAAGCTGCTGGCTATCTTCACTGGGTCCGAGTGGTGGATGGAAAGCCGTTTAGGCTCCCATGCAGGCGTGTACCGCCCACAAAGTATGAAAAGCTGCGGCAGGTGTTGGATGAAATGGAGGAGAAAGATATCATCCAGAAGTCCAGTAGCGAGTTTGCTTCTCCGCTCGTGCTGGTCTGGAAAAAGTCAGGGGAGCTAAGAGTTTGCAATGACATTCGTTGGCTCAATGCAAGGACAGTCAAAGACGCACACCCACTACCTCATCCTGCAGATGCCCTCGCAGCACTGGGTGGCAACGCCTTTTTCCCAACTATGGATCTCACGTCAGGATATTACAACATTGAGGTGCACGAGGATGACAGGAAATACACCGCGTTCACGTCTACTTTCGGGCTGTACGAGTACAACAGGATGCCGCAGGGTTTATGCAACAGCCCGGCGACGTTTATGAGGATGATGCTGAGCGTGTTTGGAGATCAGAACTTCCTTAGTCTCCTGTGCTACCTGGATGACGTGTTGGTGTTTGCCCCCACTGAGACTCTGGCGCTGGAAAGACTTGAGATGGTCTTCAGGCGGCTCAGTATTAACAACTTAAAAATAGCCCCAAAGAAATGTCATTTTCTGAGGCGATCGGTGAAATTTCTGGGGCACGTTGTGACTGCAGATGGCATCACCTCAGATCCAGAGAAAGTAGCTGCGATCACATCGTTGACTGAAGCCGATGTGATGGAGGGCCAATCAAGCATCCCATCGCCACAAAAGATCAGGTCCTTTTTGGGAATGGTAGTGTTCTACCAGCAGTTTATTGAGGGGTGCTCTTCCCTGGCCAAGCCGCTCTTTGGGTTGGTTTCTGGTGTGAAAGGTCCCTGTGGAAGAGGAAGGAAACGTTGCAAAGAGCGGAAAGCACTACAAGCAAGTGACTGGACAGAGGAGTGTCGGCAGTCATTCGTTAAGCTGAAGCAGACTTTGTTGGACCAAGTCATTTTGGCGCATCCAGACTTCGAGAAGCCCTTCTTGTTGTCTGTAGATGCATCGACGAGCGGTCTTGGGGCTGTATTATCACAAGTACCAGAAGAGGGCTCGACTGCCAGACCCATTGCTTTCGCAAGCAAGTCCCTCAGTCACGCACAGTCTAAATACCCAGCGCACAGGCTGGAGTTTTTTGCACTAAAGTGGGCAGTGTGTGATAAATTCCACCATTGGCTGAGAGGGCATCCCTTCACAGTCTGGACAGATAATAATCCCCTGACATATATCCTGTCTAAGCCCCGTCTAGATGCCTGTGAACAGCGGTGGATCGCAAAGCTGGCGCCTTTCAGTTTTGACATCAGGTACATCCCCGGTCCCCAAAACATTGTGGCTGATGCCCTCAGCCGGGAACCATTTGTTCACAGAACAATGTCTCGGAAGTTGATTAGGATGGCATACAAAGATCTCTTGGCGGAAGCGGCAGCAGTGTGTGCTTATGGGGTGCAGGAAGCCTTTCGTTGTTCAGCCCATCCAGGAGAAAATGGCATAGGGAAGGGCGACCCAGCAACATCAGGGAGTGTAGCTGCTGTGGTGACGGGATCGCTAGCAGCTGAGGAAGTCTCTGCGGTCCTCCAGGCATGTGAGCAGCAGGAGCCAAGGCTGTGCCGGCAAGCACTTCTCTTGCCCCATTTTCCACAAACAGTGCAGTTGCCAGATTGTTCAGGACAGACAGTAATCCCTCGTGAGGAGCTGCTGGAGAAGCAAGGTGCTGACAGTGTGTTGTGTAGACTGCTATATTATGTGCAGAGGGGACGGAGACCCTCTAGGAGAGAACGAGCCAAGGAACCAGCAGAGATCAACAAACTTCTTAAGGATTGGGACAAACTGACCGTCAGGGACGGTATACTGTATCGGGTGGCGAAGAGTGGAATAACAAAGAACAAAACATTCCTGTATGTGGTGCCATCGTCGCTGCGACTGAGAGTCCTGAAAGGAGTTCATGACGAGGCGGGACACCAGGGCCAACAACGAACAGTGTATCTCGCACGCCAAAGGTTCTACTGGCTTGGACTGTACAGGGATGTGGTGGAGTATGTGCGTCGCTGTAGGCGGTGTGTTGTGGCTAAGTCACCAGATCCAGAAGCCAAAGCTCCATTGGAGAGCATAAGGACATCTGAGCCACTGGAGTTGGTTTGTGTAGACTTCTGGTCCGCAGAAGACTCTTCCAATAGGTCACTGGATGTTTTGGTGGTCACCGATCACTGTACTAAGATGGCTCATGCATTTCTATGCCCCAGTCAGTCAGCAAAAGCAGTGGCGTACCAGCTGTGGAACACCTTTTTCTCCATCTATGGGTTCCCCAAGAGGCTTCATTCAGACCAGGGAGCCAATTTTGAAAGTTCCCTCATTGCTGAACTATTGGAAGTTGCTGGGGTTGAGAAGTCACACACAACGCCTTATCACCCCATGGGCAATGGTTCCTGCGAAAGGATGAATTGAACTCTGGGGAATTTGATTCGAACCTTACCACCAAAGTCCAAGCAGAGATGGCCCACTGCGCTGAAGTCCCTCACATTCGCCTACAACTGTACAGTTCACGAGACCACAGGTTACCCACCCTTTCTGCTGATGTTCGGACGGGTCCCCAGGCTACCTGTGGATCTGATCTTTGGGTCTGTCCTGGATGTCCCAGATGTCAAAGATTATGACCGCTACATCCAGTTGTTGCGGTCAGACCTGAAAGAGGCCATTGACGTGGTACAGACAACGGCGTCAAAGCAATTACAGCGTCATGCTGAGCTGTACAATAGAAAAATAAGGGGCGCTCCGTTGAGACTGGTGACAGAGTGTTGCTGGCAAACAAAGGAGAACGTGGTAAAAGAAAACTCGCCGACCGCTGGGAGGATGTGGTCTATGTGGTGACTGGAGTACAAGAGGAAAGCCACACGTTCAGGATCCAGGACCCATCCACTGGCCGAGAGAAGGTGGTCCACCGCAATTTGATCATGCCAGTAAACTTTCTCCCGTTGGATGTTCCGGTCCCAGAGGACGAGGTTGAGAACTTGTCTGTTACTGATCTGGATGAGGTATCTGTGGACATGTCAGTGGATTCGTCTGATTATAGGACCAGAATGTGGGTGTCTGGATTGCCATCTGTATCAACTGGACAGTCTGTAGCCAAAGAGCTGCACCCAGTCACTGCTAAGGTTCCATTGGGAGTTGGTGGTGACGTCCCCCAGCTTGATACGCCATCGGCATCTGATGGCTTGGAGTCCATGGAGGAACCTGGACAGAGTCATGGATCTGTTGGATCTGCAGAGGAGGGGTCAGGTGGACCCAGAATGGAGGATAAGAATGCTGTTGGGATGGGTTTGGAGGCTGTGACTGTTCAAGAGACTAGGGGTCGTGTGATGTCTCGAGCGGGCAGGTTGTTTAAGCCAGTCAATCGTTTGATAGAAATGATGCATCAGAGGTTGGAAATAGCATCATAAGACATATTTATGTATGTTCTGTGAAATAATTTCAGTTGAAATGCTGTTTTGAACTAAAAAATAAAAAATAAAAAGTTTTAATTGTATTTTTTTTGGGAGGATGTTTCACTTTTTTTGTTATATGTATGTCTTGCACGCTGGTTGTGTAGTTGTGCTGAGGTATCTTATGGGACATGGTATATGTTATATGTGTTCGGCATTTTTCGGCTCAATGTGTGGGTTGGGGTTTGGCCATCCTCTTCTTCATGCTATCCCTTGGGGGTTCTTTTTGACTGAGCAGCTGTGCCCATCTGTGTGTTACCTCAGTGATAAAAAGGTGCAAGGTTCTATGTAATTTTTTTTTACATTGTTGGTTTTCTGTCTTGGTTATGTGAAAGGATGCTGGTCATGTTTGATTTTTTTTCTTTTTTTCTTTCTCCTATTTTTGTTTTCATGGGCAAGTGGAATTTGGCAGGGGGGAATGTAACAGAGTAAATAGTGTCATTCCACTTGCCATCAGTAAAACAGTTGAAACCGTTTACGTGTATTACGTACTAACGTATCCAGCTGCGCCGGCGGTTAGTCAGTTTTAAGACGGAGCCGATCGAGGTAGGTCGGGTTCTATCAGCGCACGTATGTGAGGAAAACTTTCAAAGTTATTTAATACTTATGTCAGTATTTTTATTCCAACAGAGTGTGCTGTTTGATCCTACCAATCCTACCAAAAGCTAGGTTTCTGACCAGCATTCCTGTGTTGACAGGTAATTGTTAAAGTTATGTGTTTAACGGCCGGTTAGTCAGTTTTAAGACGGAGCCGATCGAGAGTGTGCTGTTTGATCCTACCAATCCTACCAAAAGCTAGGTTTCTGACCAGCATTCCTGTGTTGACAGATTAAATGCTGGTGTCAGCAAAAACTTTGTCTCAAGACTCTTTATACAACACAACGCAGAGTTAATAAAGAACTGAACCTACCAGTACCAGGGCTGGTATGGTTATATCTGCACCCAGCTGCTGTTGTTCTCCCTGGCCAAACGTCCTCCGTTTCTTTGTTGGCTGCTGCTGCATTGATGCGCTGCATTCTTCAGTCAGAGAATGAATGGAGTCCCTAATGAGACACAAGTTCCACATCCACATTACTGTGAATCCCAGCCGTTTTGAATAACAAATACGGAAAGCAAAATAACGCATCAGCGTGATTGCATCCAGCTAGCCAAGCCTTCCTGGTGAACCAACTTCGGGAGAAGCCTCGTGTGTACAGTTTACCCATCTCCATGTCCTGCTGGCTTATCTTTACGTCGGGCTGATCTGGTCCAAGCTCTTTGACATTAAGTTTTTCCACCATAGTTCTCCTCTCGAACGGATACTGGAGAAGAGACCGAACTGAATTCAGTGGCTGCTGAGATCCGGTATCCTGGTTGTAGGCTCTGCGTCACGACCAAAAACGTGCTGGAGTAGTCGAGACTTCCGAGTTCTACCGAACACCAACGAAAGCCTTTGGCGGTAGCTCTATCGCCTATCATGCTTCTGAAACAACGTCGACGCTGATTGGATACATTCCCATTCCTACCGTTTGATTTTCTTGTCAGCAATTGGTCGGCTGGTGCCGTCCTGTTTGGGCAATTGAAACACAGCCCACAGCCTTTCTGTCGCCTCCACAGCTCGGCAGAGACCAATTTATATATATATATATATATATATATATATATATATATATATATATATATATATATATATATATATATATATATATATATATATATATGATTTGTTTTTGTTACGAAACACACAATTAACTTAGAATATGTGATTATTGTTAATTTTATTCATTTATTTTTTAAAATAAAAATTAAAAACGCTGGGAAAAACTGGGAGGGCGGCGCCCTATCGCCCTCCACTGGCCAGCCGCCACTGCTCCAGGGTTATTTGTGGAATGCCACAGGGTGCAGTGCTTGGACCAATTCTTTTTACTATATATATGCTTCCAATTGGTAAAATCATGAGATGAACTTCCACTGTTATGCTGACGATACTCATTTATATCTATCCATTAACCCTGATGAACCCAGTCGTTTAGTTAGATTACAGGCTTGTCTTGAAGACATAAAAAATTGGATGACTCAAAACTTTTTGCTTTTAAATTGTTACGGCTGCCGCCGTTTTGAAGCCCAGTGGTGTGCTCCGCGCCGTTCCCTGTGCAGCAGCGCAGCACCACGGACAGCTACGCCTTGGGATGTTGTCCTTACTTCAGCACCATGGACAGCGCCGGAGCAGCAGGCACAGGCAGCTGGGACTTTTCACCTCATCAGCCGGCCCTTCAAAAGCGGCCAGCTGGAGCTCATCAGTGGGAGAGAAATGTTTGGTGTTGCAGAGGCAACGTGTGTTCTCTCCCCGTTGGCGGTTACCAGAAATTTTGTGGTTAATACCAGGTTGTGGTTTGCTTCTTGTGAAGAAGCAGCTTTAGAACCTTTTGTGTTTGGGATATTCGCAGTTAAGCGGTAGTTTTTGGTTTGGGTGTGTCTACAAGACCACCTTGTGGGTAAATTACCAGGTGGGGATTTTTTCACCCTTTCTGAAGTCTCAGTTTCCTGAGCTATTTTCGTTGTTTAGGTAACTTAAGTTAATTCAGTATTTGGTTTTGTCCTTTAGACAAACCTTATTTAATTTAAGGGTGGGATTTTTCCCCTTTTGAGTTTCATCCCCTTTTTAACTAAAGGAGATTTATTTAGAATTTAGGATTTAGAGTGGTTGGTCCTCTGGACATTTTCAGTTAATTAAGGATAACTTAGTTAAGTTCTACGTAAGGGTTTTTTGGCCCTTCTTTTGGTTCTTTTTTTTTTGTAATAAAACCTTTGAAATTACAAGGACACTTTGAGTTTGGTTTTGCTTGGTTAAGCCTTTTTCTCCCCAACGAGGGTCACTTTTTGTTCGACTGGTCCATCTTATGTTTATTCCCCTCACCTTCCTAGCTGAGCCCATAGAGGGGGGTAACATAAATCAAAACAAGACTGAAGTTTGCCACGGTGCAGGTGAGTTGAGCAGTTGTGAGGATACAAATGCTGGGGAGGAAGCAGACAGGCAGACAAACTGGAACATGTAAAGGTCTTTAATGATAAACGCACGCAGTACATGGAAACAATGAACCGACACACAGAACTGAGAGGGTTTAAATACATGAGGAGCTGGGAGATTGAGTGATTGGGTGACGAGAGGCAGGTAGGAGCAATTAACAGGGACACATGACTGAACAGAACGGAGAGATAGGACAGAGTGCAACAGCACCCCCCTCTAAAGGGCGGCACTGGACGTCCAACGCAGGCCAAGACAGAGTCTGGGGGCCTGCGTCTGGCGCACAGGAGGTGAGGCCGGAGTCTGGGGGGTCTGCGTCTGGGGCACAGGAGATGACGCCGGAGTCTAGGGGACCTGTGTCTGGGGCAGAGGAGGAGACGGCGATGGGCTCTGGGAGGCTTGTGCCTGGCGAGGGCAGGGCCAGCGGTGACTGGAGGCAGAGCCGCTGCAGGGGGAGTCGCCGACTCGGCAGGAGGCAGAGTCGCTGACTTGGCAGGAGGCGGCGACCGGAATGGAGGCGCTAAAGGCGCCGACTGGAGTAAAGGAGTTGATTAGAGTGGAAGCGCTGACTTGGGGCAAGGCACCGACTCAAGGGGAGGTGCTGGACGTGGAGGCGTCGACTTGGGGCAAGGCGTCGGACCTGGAGGTGTCAACTGGGGGCCAGGCGCCGGGGTTGGAGGCGTCAACTGGACTGGAGGCGTCAACTGGACTGGAGGCGTCGACAGGGCTGGAGATGTCGACAGGGCTGGAGGCATCGACGGGACTGGAGGCATCGACAGGGCTGGAGGCATCGACAGGGCTGGAGGCGGAGTAGCTGCAGGAGGGGCCGCCGACTTGGCTGGAGGCGGAGTCGCTGCAGGAGGGGCCGCTGACTTGGCTGGAGGCGGAGTCGCTGCAGGAGGGGCCGCCGACTTGAGTGGAGGCGGAGTCTCTGCGGGAGGGGCTGCCGACTTGAGTGGAGGCGGAGTCGCTGCAGAAGTGGCCGCTGCCTTGAGTGGAGGCGGAGCTGCTGCAGGAAGGGCCGCCGACTTGAGTGGAGGCGGAGCCGCTGCAGGAGGGCCCTCCGACTTGAGTGGAGGCGGAGCCGCTGCTGACGGGACCGCTTCCTTGGGTGGCGCCGCCGGACTAGGTGCTGACGACTGGACTGGAGGAGCCAGACTAGGCGCTGACGACTGGACTGGAGGCACCGGACTAGGTGCTGACGACTGGACTGGAGGCGCTGGGGGCGGAACCTCTTTGACAGGCTGGGCCGGAGGCACAGGACCTGGCGAAGACTGGACCGGAGGCGCAGGACCTGGCGGTGACTAGACCGGAGGCACAGGACCTGGCGAAGACTGGACCGGAGGCGCAGGACCTGGCGATGACTGGACCGGTGGTGGAGCCGATGACTGGAGAAGAAGGGAGGATAGATTGTCCAGCTGGAACTCCTGGAGACTGAGGATCTGAAGGTGTCGGACCAGCTCAGCTCGGAGACCGGTGAGCTCTGTGAGTTGAGCGGTTGTGAGGATACAAATGCTGGGGAGGAAGCAGGCAGGCAAACAAACTGGAACATGTAAAAGGTCTCTAATGATAAATGCACGCAGGACATGGATACAATGAACTGACAAGACACACAGAACTGAGAGGGTTTAAATACATGAGGAGCTGGGAGATTGGGTGATTGGGTGACGAGAGGCAGGTGGGAGCAATTAACAGGGACACATGACTGAACAGAACGGGGAGACAGGACAGAGTGCGACAAAGTTCTCATCTTTGGACCTGAAATTCAGAAAAGGAAATTGCTTAGTCAATCACCTGACCTGAATGGCATTAAATTAGTCCCCGAGAACAAAGTAAGGAACCTTGGTGTTATCTTTGACCAGGACATGCCATTCAAATCCTCCGTTAAACAGGTTTGTAGGATTTCCTTTTTCCACCTTCGGAATATTGCTAAGATTAGAAGCATGCTTTCCAGGAGTGATGCTGAAAAACTAGTTCATGCATTTTTTTACATCAAGACTGGATAACTGTAATTCATTACTCTCAGGAAGTCCACAGAATGTAGTTAAATGTCTTCAGCTTGTCCAAAATGCTGCAGCTAGAGTTCTGATGAGAATTAAAAAGAGAGATCATATCTCTGCTGTCTTAGCTTCCCTACATTGGCTGCCTGTTAAATTCAGAAAAGATTTTAAGATCCTCCTTCTCACATATATAGTTCTTAACAATGAAGCTCGATCATGCATCAGTGGCCTGATAGTTCCATATATTCCTAACCAAGCACTTCGCTCTCAGACTGCAGGCTTACTGGTGGTTCCAAGAATATCTAAAAATAGGATGGGAGGAAGATCTTTTAGTTATCAGGCTCTTGTGGAACCAACTCCCAGCTTTAGCCCGTGAGGCAGACATCTTGTCTACTTTTAAGACTAGGCTTAAAACATTTTTATTTGATAGGGCCTATGGTGAAAATCTGATGTTAGCCTAGATCTGGACAAGTGGGGGAGTAGAGGGAGGTGGAGAGTACAGTCGGTAAAGACGACTCTCCCTTGCCCTGCCTCCAACATGCCTCCATCTAAAAGGCTAGGTTATCCAGAGTTATCTCTGTAGTTATGCTGCTATAGGCTTAGACTGCTGGAGGACACACTGACCACTTTCCACACTCTACTACTTTCTTCTACAATTTGCTCTTTAACTGCATTATTTCCTGCAATTTCAGCTGTTAACTTTATTTTTTCTCTAGGTGTTCTTCCCAGAAGAAGCTACAATGATGTTCTGCAGAGCTGTGATGGCCTCATGGAGGGAGCCGTCGTCTTGAACACTGTTGCTAAACATTTAATCATTCTCCCTCTCCTGATAATAACACTTTACTTTCCTTTACATTGAATGTCCTACTACTAGTTTACCCGTTTAATTATAGATTCACTAGGATAAATACAATAAAGTTTAGCTCTCACCAAATAGAATTTTACTAAGAATTTGCAATGTAACCGTAGAAACATTACTTGGTGTGTGTGTGTGTGTGTGTGTGTGTGTGTGTGTGTGTGTGTGTGTGTGTGTGTGTGTGTGTGTGTGTGTCTTCTTGATCTCCAGTGAGTCGTGGTGGATGGCTGCTTATACTGAGCCAGGATCCTCTGGAGGTTTCTTCTTGTTCAAAGGGAGTTTTCCTCTCCACTGTCGCTGCATGCTTGCTTAATATGAGGATTGCTGTAAAGCACATATGTCAGCCTCAAGGCCCGCGGTCCAGATGCGGCCCGCAGAGCATTTTTATGTGGCCTGCGAGATAAATATCAAAAATATATTAAAACTGGCCCGCTGGCCGATTTTACCGCAAAGACTTCAACTCCCAAGATGCTTTGCGGCGTCAGTGCGGAGCTGACGCCGATTTCCTTTGTGTTTTTTATAACTCCAGCGAACAGTGACACACTCAAGCCAGCACCAGCCTGATGGTGGCGTCACTTCCTTCTGAGGAAGTTTGCAGCCGCAAACGAAACGTAGCAGGAAAACAGGTAACAAAACTGTTCTGTGTTTTAAAAAAGAACTACAGCATGGAATTAGAAATACGGCGCAGCAAGGACACACCTAAGATTACACAACATAAGTGTCCACTAGGTGGGGAGGTAGGGTTGGGACTCTCCTCACTTCAGTGCCTGCAGCCGCATGGAGCAGTGCTCACCACCTCCGTTTCGACAGGGGAGGGAGATAATGGGTTAGAGGGCACATTGACTCCTAGATACGGTTCCACGGCCTTCACCGGTTACATTCCCACCCAGACTGGGATAGGGAGAAAGAGTTTCCATAGCGACAGCAGCAAGGGCGTCAGTTTGTTTTCAGAATTGCTGGGGACAATAACCATACACTTGAGTGGGGTTTAAAAATTGCTGGGGACAATAAAGTAGGCTAGCACAGGGGTCCGCGGCTCTGGAGCCGCATGCGGCTCTTCCATCCATCTGATGCGGCTCTGTGCTTGTAAAATAATGAATGGATATTTAAATAAAATGCTTTATATTTTACTGCATTAATTTTACATCTATATGCCAATTCTAAATGTAAAGATTGTCTGCGTAAACCTGAACAGGTCCAACCCGGTCTTACTGTGAGACCGGGTTGACGCGTCACGCTTGTGCGTAATCATATGCGCTTCCTGAGCTGGAGGATGTCAGATTCTGGGATTCTCCTCAGACGGCTCCTGGATGTGTCGCCACATTGGAGACAGGAACAAGCGCTATTCAGCCAAAGTTTCATAATCAGGGAACATTTTCTAAGTGACAAGTCTCTCTGAGAGACAGGGTTTGGAAAACACTCGCTTCAGTGGGAGGAACCTTCATGCGCTCTGGGTGGCTCTGGGGTTAATCAAGTTTAATTGTTTCTCTTTGCAACAATCTTCACAAGAAGGCAAAACAGTTAAACGGCAGGTTACAGATATTTCCATTTGACTGTTTATTTTGACAGATGAACTCAAGGATGTTGCTTGGTTTGAAAGAATTACCCCCACGCATACTGACGCACATGGATGAGCTGACATTTTAATCGTTAACGCACATCGCGGAGGTAAAATATTCCCAACATCAGAGCTTTATACTGGACACTGTGTTCAGCGCGGCTCGGAGCGCCCACGGTGGACAGTGAGCTGAAGATCTGAGGGGTTCGCAGCGCAGCGCAGAACCATGGTGCATGCGATGATTTCCTCCCACTGAAGCGGTCTGGAAACCCGGTCTCTCTGAGGGATGTGTCACTTGGAAAAATGTTCTTTTTATGAAATTATGAAACTGGCTGAACAGCGCTTGTTCCCGTCTCTAATATGGAGAAGCATGATGCGTAGAGACATTTGATCACGCACAAAGTTTATGTGGAGCAGAAGCGGTCGGGCCACGGCAGGTGAAATGTTCCTAGCCTACATGAAGTGAAACTGTTTAATTGTAACATTAATACGTTACTGGACACGCAGGTCTGGTTGGTTAGACCAGTGTTTGAAGTGGAAAGCACACACACACACACACACACACACACACACACACACACACACACACACACACACACACACACACACACACACACACACACACCCCAATTAAAATAATGCTGATAGCGTGGACCAGAAGACAGGTGATGGTTTACGTATTTAAATGATGTTCAGGCTGCTTTAAAATGTAATCTCCATCCACATCCAGACACAATTATCCTCTATTCTTTCTCTATTTGCTCTGCTCTTGTCTGCGCTGATCAGCTGATGGTGCGCGCGGCGCGCCTAACTAGCGGCTGATGCACATTTTACGCATTTGGAGAGATGGGCTGGATGCTGTGCGTTTACTGGAAGATGGTCCACTTAACGCACGGGTGTAGACTACATATTAATGACAAATGAATGAAAATTAAATTGTGAGTTTTTACTTCATATTTTATAAATAAAAATGACGGGGGAAAACATTTATGACGTCTTTTTAAACTAAATTTTCTAGCGCGACCTGCCTGCTTCACTTAAGTCACTTCTTATTAAGGTCCGTCCATAATTACTGTGGGAAACGGGTAATAATGGCTCTTTGATGGGAATAGGTTGCCGACCCCTGGTATAAGATCTGAGCTGGTAAAACAAAAATCCTCATCAGCAGGCGTTTTTGAAAGTGGGGGGGGGGACACAGCTGCCAATCACAAATTTTGCCGGGGACATGTCCCCGGCGTCCCCGGTTAAAATGACGCTTATGGACAGCAGCATTCCACATTTCTTCTGAGGGGGAGTTTACACTTCAGCCTCACAGGCTCCAAGGGCACCAGCTTTAGATAAGAATTGTTTTGGGGACAGACAGAGATAATTTCCTCTCTGCCTTAGTGTTCTGTTGGTCTTCAACCCCTCTAGATCCAATAATAGTGTAATTAATCTATTCCAATCCATGGTGATCCATCAACTCGCTCCTTGATGGAATCCACCTTCTATGCCAGAGCCTGAATCTCCGCCATTTACTTCACATATTAAGTGAAACAGGCCTTTTTGAGTTTCTCTGACGTCTGAGGACTTTTGTTAACACTACTACATTTTCTGGCTTCTGATTGGTCCAACATGGAGCCTAAAAAATAGTCGCATGGAATTGAAGCTTCGGTTCCTGCCAAGATTTTGAATGGGCACCTCTTGTGACATCCAGCAGATCACACAATAGAACACTTTTAGGGGTGTAGATTTCCCGAGAACTCCCACCACACTGATAACGTAGGCTCTTTACACTGGCGTTGGATGGTTTAAGATTAATTTGATAATTAATTACACATCCATAAATTCAGCCAGATTATTTTGTAATCCCAGACATCACATTCTTTTCTAAGACAGTTAATTATACACTTATAGGCCTTTTCCCTCGCCCAAACTGGAATGGAACAGGAAGGACTGGGTCGCTAATTTTACTGTTCCAATTGTAAAACCGGTCCAGAAATCTGACCCGGACCGCGCCAGTCACTGGACTTTTTGGGCTCCCATCTGTTGTAGGTCCAGAAATTCCTGGAGTGGTACTGTTAGGGTGGAGCAACAACACAGTCCACTGATCGTACATGACAAATCGTCTTCATACTCCAGGGTTACTTGCGGAGTACCACAGGGTTCAGTGCTTGGACCAATTCTTTTTACTATATATATGCTCCCAATTGGTAAAATCATTAGACAGCATGGGATAAACTTCCACTGTTATGCTGACGATACTCAGCTATATTTATCCATTAACCCTGATGAACCTAATCGGTTGGGTACATTACAGGCTTGTCTTGAGGACATAAAAAATTGGATGACTCTAAACTTTTTGCTTTTAAATCAAGACAAGATGGAAGTTCTCATCTTTGGACCAGAAATCCAGAAAAGGAAATTGCTTAGCCAGTCGCCTGACCTTAATGGCATTACATTAATCTCCGCGAACTAAGCAAGGAACCTTGGTGTTATCTTTGACCAGGACATGTCATTCAAATCCCGGGTTTCACAAGTTTGTAGGATTTCCTTTTTCCACCTTCGGAATATTGCTAAGATTAGAAGCATACTTTCCAGGAGTCATGCTGAAAAACTACTTCATCCATTTATTACATCAAGACTGGATTACTCTAATTCATTACTCTCAGGAAGTCCACAGAATGTAGTTAAAAGTCTTCAGCTTGTCCAAAATGCTGCAGCTAGAGTTCTGATGAGAATTAAAAAGAGAGATCATATATCTCCTGTCTTAGCTTCCCTACATTGGCTACCTGTTAAATTCAGAATAGATTTTAAGATCCTTCTTCTCACATATAAAGCTCTTAATAATCAAGGTCCATCATACATTAGGAATCTGATTGTTCCATATGTTCCTAACGAGCACTTCGCTCTCAGACTGCAGGTCTACTGGTGGTTCCAAGAATATCTAAAATTAGGATGGGAGGCAGATCTTTTTGTTATCAGGCTCCTCTCCTGTGGAACCAGCTCCCAGCTTTAGTCCGTGAGGCAGACACTTTGTCTACTTTTAAGAATAGGCTTAAAACATTTTTATTTGATAGGGCCTATGGTTAAGATCTGATGTTAGCCTAAATCTGGACAAGTGGGGGAGTACAGGGAGGTGGAGTGTACAGTCGGTAAAGACAGCTCTCCCTTGCCCTGCCTCCAACATGCCTACATCTAAATAGGATAGATTATCCAGAGTTATCTCTGTAGTTATGCTGCTATAGGCTTAGACTGCTGGAGGATACACTGACCACTTCTTACACTCTACTGATTTCTTGTACAGTCTGCTCTTTAACTGTACTATTTTGTGCAATTTCAGCTGTTAACTTTATTTTCTCTGTAAGTGTTTTTCTCCCCAGAAGAAGCGACAATGACGTTCTGCTGAGCTGTGGTGGCCTCATGGAGGGGGCCATCAACTAGCACACTGCTGCTAACCACTTAAACATTCTCTCTCTCCTGATAATAACTTTTTGGTTTCCTTGACTTTTGATGTGCTAATACTAGTTTATCCGTTTAATTATAGATCCACTAGGATAAATACAATAAAGTTTATCTTTCACCAAATAGAATATTTACTAAGACATCACAATATAACTGTAGACACATCACTTGTCCGTGTGTGTGTGTGTGTGTGTGTGTGTGTGTGTGTCTGCTCTGTCTTCTCGATCCCCAGTGAGTCGTGGAGGATGGCTGAGCCAGGATTCTTTGGAGGTTTCTTCCTGTTAAAAGGGAGTTTTCCTCTCCACTGTCGCTTTATGCTTGCTTGGTATGAGGATTGCTGTATAGTCACTGACACTAGTCAGTGACTTGATGCAATTTGCTGGGTTCCTTATATAGGAAACATTATTTCTGACTGGCTTAATGAACTGACCTGAACTGGAATTTTTATTATGTGAAGTGCCTTGAGACGACTCTTGTCGTGATTTGGCGCTATATAAATAAACTTGAATTGAATTGATTGGTTGACAGAAATACATCATTACTTGCAACTAGGGAAAGCAAACGGGAGTTCTGTTGTTTGTATTTTTGTTAGCTGTACATTATAGTGAAAAAATTGCAGCAAGTAGCAGCAAGTGTTGGTCACCTTCAGAGTTCCATTCATTTCTCACCTTCATCGTGAAAGTCAATAGGAGGAGCTAGATGGATCAGTAGTTTTTTTCACCACATTTATAAACTCAAGGTGCACCTCATATTGTCATGTCTGCAACTGTGTCTTCCCTCATGTGTCTCCTGATGTTCCCCATCCCTCTCTAGATTCCCCTTTTGTGTCTCATAGCGCCCTCATGTGTCCTTTGTCTGCATCTCATTTATGTGTCTCCTGTTTGTAGCCCTTCAGATTATTCCCCTCAGGTCCAGTGTTCATTAAGTCATCCCCAGCCCCTCCAGGTGTAGCTCCAGCCTCTTTGTCCCCAGCTCAGTGTGTGTGTCATTCCCCAGCTCGGTGTTTGTGTGTGTGTGTGTGTGTGTGTGTGTCCTTCCCCAGCTCGATGTAGTGTGTTTGTGTTTGTGTATGAGTCCTTCCCTCAGGCTTTAGGTTTAGTTTTGTGTTTTATATAGTTTTAGGTTTATCTGCCCTCTTCTGGTTCTGTTCACATTTAGCTTATTGTATTCACCTGCTTTCCCTTCAGCCCTCATTCCACACACGTGCTGCCTGTTTCCCTAATTGCTCCTCCCCAGTGTATATAAGCCCTGTCTTGTCTCTGTGTTGTGTCGGTCCATTGTGGTATTCTGTCAGTCTTCTCTTCTCTAGTGTTTTTATCTCTGTCTTCTCTAGTCTCTTGATTTTGGATCTCTGTCTTCTCTAGTCTCTAGTGTTTTTATCTCTAGTTTAGATTTTGGACATTTTGGATTTTTGGCTTCCAGCCCTTTTGGATTTATCTTCATTTTTGACTCATCCTACAATAAAAGGATTTTCTTTATATCATCTCCTGCCTCGTGTCATCCTGGGTACCTGCATTTTGGGTCCTACCATCCTCGTATCGTGACACATATAGGTGGATTTACATGCTTGGGTGCACTTTACTAACCTGAAATGCAAATAAAGAGACAGAGACATTAGAATGGAGTGGTCTCTGTAAACTGCTGCTCCTGAATGAAGGTAAATGGGACACAGAGCTCCACTAGCCATCTCGCACCCCACTGCCACCTTGTGGAGAACCCCGGTATTGCGAAGCACACTTTCCTATTCTTATTTTATTACTTTATACTAAATTAGAATGCAAAATATTTTAACAAAATTGTGTGATCACACTTTGTGGGCGTCACATTCAGGATACCTACGTTTGCAGCTCAATACTGACAATGTGCCCCAAACTGAGCCAGACCTAAGTGGAGATTTTAAACAGATGAGCTCGTCCGCTGAGAGGCAGAAAACCAACCAAAATCTCAAGTATCTTTCAGGGATAGAGCTCTTCTTTTAATATTAACAGAGGCTGAGGTGACCCTGAACACTTTTTTGTCCCTCCTGATAAACAGAAATGAGCAAAACAAGGACAGAGGAGACATGGAACAAAATCCTCCGAACTTAAGATCATCCTTTACAATTCAATTACAATTCAAATTCAAAAATACTTTATTAATCCCAGAGGGAAATTACAGACAAGTTTTCAGATTTGAGTCGGCAAGAATTATTTTTGCTGTGTATGTGTGTGTGTGTGTGTGTGTGTGTGTGTGTGTGTGTGTGTGCGCGCGCGCTGGACACTTTGAGGGGGACATGCTGGCCATATGGAAAAGACAATGAAGCCGAGTAATTAAAACAGAACAAAGAAGAGAGGCGCTGGCACCATAATTAGAACACTGATTAATCAGCTGATAATTTTATCTTGATTAATGTGACTGATTTTCTCTTCATTTTGACCCCAGCCAGTCAGGCCCGGTCCAATTAAATTTAAATTATGCGTCGGAATCTGTCCTGTCCACCTCCCCCTCTTTAATCCCCAAACACACAGACTTTAATATGAAACTGTATGGGGTAACGCATTCAGCTCCATGCTGGATCTTCATCCTGGAGCTGTGACGACCCTCATGAACAGCAGAGGAGCAGGTCTTTGTAGAAATGTTTCTGTCATGCTCACTTCTCAGTGTTTTACCTGATATAAAGAAATCAGTTTTGTGTCAAATATCCAAATACAGGAAACAATCACCCAGAGAAAGTGTTGGAATATGAAAACGGAACCGATGTGCTCTGATCCACACTATGAAGAATGGTAAAACTGTAAGGTTATTCATGCACCTGCCCTGTTTGGGCTCTGGATGAACTGTTTTCATAACAGCAGATGAAGCTGAAGGTGACTCAGAAACCCGGCCAACTTGGGGCGTGGCCTAATTGTATTTTAATGATGTAGAACAACATCTCACTCTCTTCTTATATTCTATTGACAATTTATGTAACATTTTGTAAGTGGTTACTTTTAATAAACTGTCAATAGAATATAAAGGTATTTAATAAAATGGGATATTCCATATAAATGTGGATTAACATCATTATTGAGCCTTTAATATTCGGTTGATGATTAAAGCTAGGTACTAGACAATGAAAGGAAACAGAACACTTTATAATAATTTGACAGAGACAAAAATATAGTTTACAAAAATCTGTTTATTACAATGTTTCTACTATAATTAAGACACAGAGCAAATAATGATGAATGATGGTTGAAATGAAAGCTCAAACAATGAATGAAGGGATGGAATGGAAGCTTAGTTGTTATGTAGCAAAACCTGATTAAATGTGTTAAAAAATTGCATGGGTTGTAAAATCAGTCTGACTATATGGTTTAACAAACTATCAATTAAACTGTAAACCTGAATAAGTTCCCAGAACTCAAAAATGTTGAGTTAATCAATTTCCTCAACATTTTTGAGTTTTGAAACTGAAAATTTAAGTTTTCATAAATTCAATTTCTTAATACAATTTATTCATACATTTTAAGTTTAATTAAATTAAAATTGCTCATCAAGGCAACTCAAAGTATTATAATAAAACCATCCCACGCCAGTTGTGTAGGATCTACAAACCCTTGTGGGGAAGGCTCCCAGCGATCCAGGGGTCGGAGAAGTCGGTGCGGACAGGGTGCTGATGGGAGTTGACTTCTGTGGTATTCGAAGCTCGAAGATCCACCTCAAATACAGTACCGCTGGTCTGAGATACCTTCAGGGTGAATGCTGGTGGTCAGAGGAAGTTTGCATCTGATGGAGGAGCTTTATGGGCTCGACACACGGGAGGCGACATCGCCTCTCCTCCATTCATTTTCAATGAGACATGCGCGACAAAGCGATAATCGCGGGTCTTCCTCCTGCTAAGCGAAACGCGAAAAACATGCATGTGAAATTTTGCGCTTGTGCACGTGTCGTGCACAGGTGACCCAGCGACACGATCCCAGAAAGTTGAAACATTTTCAACTTTTCATCACTGTCGATCGGGCGAGAACCAATTAACAGAGGTTTCATTCACTGACCAATGAGCGGACAGGATGCTCCGCACATCTCCGAGCAAACATGGAGGAGAAGTTGATTATTATTATGTTTATATAGTAAATTCAGAACTAAGATTTCACATAACTCTAGCAGCACCTTGTGAAACATCATATCTGCCACTTTTTTAACTCTGAACCGCTTAAATAACCTTAATTCCCTCCAACCTGACACAGCCAAACAAAACAACGGAAGTTTCGATTTTGCCATGGAACAGAACGAGTAGACGGCTTTGCCGCTGCCGCGGATGGCCTCCCGTGTGTCAGGTAATAAAAGCGACGGCGACAAATTTCGCTGATCGCGGTCGTTTGTCGCCTCCCGTGTGTCGAGCCCATTACAGTTTGCAAAGAAGGATTGACCTTCATGAAGGATAGTTCAACTGGCTCAGCTCAAAGAATCCAGGAAGTGACCCCTCTTTTATAAACTATTGTTATCGATTTGGACAAATCAAAAGCTTACAAGTTTAAAGACCTCAGACACCACTCAAACACTTAAGAGGGGTTATTTCTCCTAATGTAGAGTAAAAATGTCAAACATTACTGTGGTGTAAAGTTGTTAAACATTCATAATAATATATCAATATTAATGTGTGAAAATACTGATAATAATAATAAATTATTATTATGTAAATAAGATCTGAACAAAATCATAATAGGAATAAACATTTCTGATAACTCATTATTCACTATTGTAGAGCATTCACCAAACACTTTAGACATAAAACATATTGTAGGTACACAGAATATGATTGTAAATACATGCAAAGTTAGAAAGTCGTTTTATGAGATAAGATAACTTTATTAAAAGGAACCCAGGTTACAAAACTTTGTGGTTCTTAAAAGACAAAAGTTAGTATCAGTTATATTAAAATGGTGTAAAAAAAACCTTCTTAATGTCTTCATTTTTATAAAATTAGTTAAAAATAGTTTAACTCGTAGGTCGCCATTGTTGTTAGCGTCACACTGCACTCTGGGTATTGACGTCATATGGTTGTACCTTGGTTGCACCGGCTAGCTTTGGGACCCTGTAGTGACTGTTTAGTGACATGAACATGTCATCTGTTCAGCCTTTTCAGTTTGAACCAGAGCGAAACATTAATGAGGACATCACTGACCATGTTTCACAAAACGAGCATAGAGAGCAGGACAATACTGGTGGTGCATGTGCTGCAAATGTGTCTCTGTGGTAGAGTTGTCAAGGTGAGAAAATTAACCTCACGGTTATTGTGACCAAAATTATCACAGTTTTTGGTATTATCGCTACATTTTTTAAAACGTGTTACATTTTCAGGCAACTAAATAAACCCTGTATATCAGGAAAACATTGTCCTCCGTTTGTGTTCCAGTGAGCTTTGCAGATGTGGGAAAATGTCATCAGGCAGTAATTGTTGTTAAATTCATAATTATTCTCTGAGAGAGACCAACTCTTATCTGCCCCTGGGAGCCCCGTAATACATAGCGTCATTTCAACATGGGGGTGTCCGCGACACGGTTTATATGCAGGTAGCGGCGCTGCGGCTGCTTTATATAGCGACTCGTTGCATTCTCCCTCAACCCAAATCCTCGGATCACGCATTTTAGCTAAAACGCTAACGTTAGCTTGCCTTGCGTTGACTGTAGAGTTGTGGGTGATGGTCACGCAGATGTGTCATGAGATTTGAAGCGTTGCTGCCTTTCACAGACACTTTTACTACACGTGCTGCAAACAGGATAGCCATCTTCTATCAACTGTCCCTCAGCATTCTTCAAATATTCAAAAATTCCCGTACTTCCCACTTTGTCTTCTTTG